>NC_135083.1:657500-685000 GCF_051107435.1 Chaetodon auriga
TATTCCCAATAAAAGTTGAAAAAGAGAAGAAAGAACAAGAAATGAATGGGTGATTGCATCAAGAACCGGAAAAAAGGCTGCAGCATGAATTGACGCAGTAAGCAGTTTGAGTCACGTCAGTCTGACTATCTGTGGAGGTTTATCTGGAGGTGATAGTGTGTGATCCTGCTGTACGTGCCCTCAGACATGGCTGGAAAAACACCAGCAAAACACTCACACAACACTGATAAATACATCTATTTCACACCACCTGATTCTGATATCTTTGCTAGCTTTACACTCTGAGTTTATTAGATGTTTGATCTTCACTTGACTCTTTATGACTCAGATTAATACGCAGACTTTCCTCCGACCTTTACACTTCAGGTGGTGTTGACAGAGCTCCACCTTCTCATCCATACTGATAGAGTTAGAGGGGAAGACAGCAGTCAGCATCCTGATGATTTTTCTGAGCTAAACGTGTAAAGTTTGTCCTGACGGTGATGCTGGAGGAAAGATCAGGGACTCGTTAACATCGAAAGTGTCCATCGTCTGGACAGCGGGAATACAGAGTTCATTTTACAGGAACCGAAAAAAGTGAAGTGACAGCAGTTGGTCAAGTCGAGAATAGATATCAAATCCGGTTCAAACAAAGACTTTTAGAGTTTGCTGATGCTACTTTGGCCCTCTATGAACACCTGTCACACCTGAAAACAGAGCATCATCAGAAACGTTGGTCAACTCTCTGTCTCTGACTTTCTGTGATCACACGTCACAGCTGCTGTCCTTGAGCTCTACACAGAGCACCAGGCCTTTATTTGGAACAGCCTTATATTACAAACAGGCCTTTATGTTAGGAAGTGCCGTCGATACAAACTCAACACGTCTTCCATGTTTAAGATAAGATAAGATAAGATCCCACAATGGGGGGAAATTCACATGTTACAGCAGCAACAAGACAGAGTGCAAGAAGTCAGAGGACAAGAAGACAAGAAAAATATTGCACAAGTGTTATTACCCTATGGAATTTACAATAAATACAATACGTACACCCTTATTTACTTATATGTACTCATTTAAAAATGACGACTGCACATGAAAACAGGAAAAATGTGAGATGTGATCAGAACAATTTGCATTTGAGTGGATGTTGTGCACTGTTCTACAGTCTGATGGCGGTGGAGGAATGACCTGCGGCAGCGCTCCTTCCTGCACTGGGGATGTTAAAGTCTTGTGCTGAAGGAGCTGCTCAGGGTCCTCACAGTGAGGTGCAGGGGGTGGGAGGAGTTGTCCACGATGGATGTCAGCTTGGCTAACGTCCTTCTGTCCGCCACCTCCTGGATGGAGTCCAGTGGGCAGCCCAGGACAGAGCTGGCTCTCTTAACCAGTTTGTTCAGTCTCTTCCTGTCGTCTTGATAAATTCAGGATAAAAGTCCGGCGCAAAACATTTTTTCTGCTTTGCAACAACACTGTTTACATTCACTGATGAGTTCAAGTCACTTCTGCTTTGCTGGAGTTTTTTGATCACCATGAAAAGACGGACGCTTTCTGTACAAATCCAGCACCTCAAATTGATTAATTCCTCCCGTGAGGGTTCAGGTAGGCTTTTATTTGAAGCATCTGCAGGAGATTTACCAACAGTAGCTTAACTGTGCTTGAAAAAGCAAAGAAGAAGACGAGATTGAAAATAATCAGTGAATGAAATCAGTATTATTGGTGAGCAGAGAATGTTTTTTCTCTCTCTCAGAGTATGACGTAACTGACTGTGACTTGACGTTACTCTGAAGTTATCAGGTGAGGCATCATAGTTCAGGTAATTACGCCTTAATGTTTTTGTCGCTTGTTTTTTGTTCTCTCATGCATTCAGGCAGACGGTAGACGGCAAACCAGAAATCATGTTAGTGGACGAAAGCAGGAAGGTAAAGTTAGGTAGGGTCAGCGGAGAACACCGGCCATGCTAACATTAGACGGCACGCCGGTCTAACGTTAGCATATCTGAACCTTGATGTTACGTGGCTCCGACAGAAGGCGCTAATGAGCTAATAATTGTGGTTATTTTTGTTAGAAATGACAGAATTACTTTATGTTGTGGAGGACATTTACCATTAATTTTAAGTTTGCAATAGAATATTAAGAGAAGGCTTCATTTTGTAGAGAAGATTTACATAAAATAACGGGAACAAAGTCATTTTATTTGATATGTTTTCTTCCATTCTTTGTAAACAATCCAGCTTCACCATTGCAACATATTGTTGTGCATGTTTTGTTTTGCCGTACTGCCGTTGGGTCACACTGTTTGTCCTGTGTGGTCCAGCTTTAGAGATCAGTTCCTTCTTGATCAGTGTGTAATGATTTAATCAGTGTCTCGTTGAGCAGAGCGGGAATTACTGATTAACAGGTAGAATTCATGAGCTGTGATGAACACACAGAGTCAATGATGAGCTTCCACAACGCGTTTAAATATGAAACCTTTTCTGCTCGTTTCCTCTCTGAACTTTTAATCTGACTGTTCTAATTATGCAACATTTTTTAAAAGGTCCAAAAAACTCAACCAGGTTTCTACTTTAACCATCTGACAACCCCTCAGACTGATCTGCTGACCCTTTGGAGGGGCCTGACCCACAGGTTGGGCCCCACCGGCCTAAACTAGCTAACTGTAAATGAAGTAGTTGGCATGGAGTCTTCTTACTGTGTCATATTGGTGGTTTAACTTGAGTAAAGGATCTGAAAAGTTTGTGAAACCAGTGAGAACTGAGGATGGCGATCAGGAGGTTTAACCAGCTGAGACTGGACTCTGGACTCTGGACCCTGGACTCAGGATTCGGACGGGGACGCTGGTCAACACATGGTGGAGACCATCAGCTGTTGGTTCTTTGACTTGTAGGTATGTTACTGTAGTTCAGGACGTGGTCTTTCAAGGACAAACTTTATGGTCAGCCTACTGTAACAAAGCACGTGGTGCTGATAACACAGGCCTCCTTCACCTCACAGGTACTGCAGGTGTTCAGGACTTCAGTCAGAGAGTCGAGCTCTGATTGGACGTTACTGCTGCTCGTAAACTCATAAATGTAGATGTACAGTTTGGACCCAGTGACCTCACTGCTCCTGGTTTTCTCTCTTCTGATGGAGTCTAAATGTACTTTACTCAACACAAAATATTTAGAAAATGAGTAAATACCGAAAAACACGAGTTGTCATCTTTAAAGGTCTTTGGTGTTCAGACGAAGTTAGATCTCATCTTGATTTTGAAATGAAAGCCGAAGTCAGGAACCTCTGTGTTTTTAGCTTCCATAAACATGTAAACTGTGTTTCAAATCAACTTTTTATCGTTTCAAAATGTGCAGAATCCGAGGCCGCCCGTCCAAACCAGACGTCGTCGTCTGGCCTGCTGTGGAGCAGCTTGTGACGCTGCTCATTGCACCTGCCCGGCTTCCTGTGCGCGTTAGGACAGACTTTAAGGCTCTTCTGTAAAGCTTTAATCTTATATCTTCATCTTATGCGTTCGAGCTGCTTAAAGTCCTCTGGGCTCACCTCGCCCTCATAGTCTCTCTGAACCCAGAGTCGGTTCACAGTGCGGAGAAGCTCCTTCGGGTTTTGTCCTTCTGGTTCGTGGACGTGGCGTCCTGAGTCTCTCATTTCAATTCAATATTCCTTTATTAGTCCCGCGAGGGGAAATTCCAAAAAAAAAAAAGGTCTTAAGACATTTCTTTTTTTCTGTTGCCTTTCAGTAACATGCAATACATCTTTTGTACCTGAATAATCTCTGTGTGAGTCTTCCTGTGTGCTTGGTTTTTATCATTATTGCCCTCATTATCACTCTTAGTGTTGTCATCGTAATCATTGTGAGTACATCTCATCTTCTCCTCCTCTTCTCTCTCTCTGCTCTCTGTATCTTCATCTTCATGTGAAGTGCATTGTGTTTTTTTTATCATATCCTAAATGAATGTAATCCTCCTCAGGTCTGGGTTACGCCTCCATGGTGATCGTGTTTTTCTGTAACACCTACTACATCATGGTGTTGGCCTGGGGCTTCTACTACCTGATCAAGTCCTTTAACAGCGTCCTGCCCTGGTCCACCTGTGATAACGAATGGAACACGCCCAGCTGCATCGAGATCTTTCGTCACCAGGACTGTAAAAATGGCAGCCTCGCTAACGTTACCATCAGCAGCAACATGACCTGTGCCGAACTGGCTGACGCACGATCGCCCATCATCGAGTTCTGGGAGTGAGTTCTGGTCTGGTTGGGTTCTGCTTACTGGCTCATGTTGTGTTTAATCTGAGGAGTGTTGGATTGTTTTTCTTTGGGCTGTGGTGGACAGGTGAGCTCAGATTGAACAGGTGAGGTTTGATACAACTCATGAACTGGATCAGTTGAGACAGATGCAGCTGGTTTGACGAGTTCAGGGCATTTAAGGAAATTCATCTTATGTTAACTGGCCTAAGAACAGCAGCTAATGCTAGCTACCTCCACTTCTACCATGTGATGCTGGACGAACACTGAGGGACAGATTTACTGCGACTGTTCGGCCTGTTCTTCATCTCAAACCACCTCTGCTGTATTCACTGAACAGACTCACTTTAACGAGTGTTTGCCACAAACGTCTCTCTCTTGCACCGAAGGACGGAAATAGTGTGAGGAGACATGTTCCTGGAGGTTTATTATGAATTCTGCTGGAACTAATAAGGTCACGCTATCATTGGTGTCAGTTGATCGTGGCACATGGTTCCTGTGCTCCCGGGGTCCTACGTTCCCCAGGTTTTTATGACACATGATGGGAACGTGACACAGGGTCTTGAGTAAGGTTCTTTAACTCTTGGTCAGAAAGGTGCGACAGTTACGTGGGATGTGGTTGAAGGTCAAAGCAGTGACCGTAGTTACGTAGGAACAGTTTCTCTGTGTTGCCCTCAGGTTTTGATTCCAGACTAATCCCTGACAGTGAGTCCATGTGCTCGCTGTCACAAGCTGTTCGTCTACATGCTGTAATTTACAGGAAACAGTTGAATGAGATGAACATAACCAGATTTAAGGTGCTACAGTTACTGATATTTCTACTGTACGTTTGGGATGTGTTTGGTTTGATTGACAGGTGTCTCAGCCTATTACAGTCAGTGCTAAATGTGGACAGGACCTCTGTGCTGCACTGAGGCCATGTTGTCATGACAGATTATTAACATGATGAGCCATTAATGAGGTGAAAGTGCTGGTTTGGTGACAGAGCGTGTTAGTGTTTGAATCAGCAGTTTTCTGTCTGAGGAGGTGAAATCAGGACACGACAGGTGACTGTAAAAGACTGTAAAGGAGTAAAAGAGTCAGTGACTCAGTGAAGGAACATGAACCTCCTCCTCTCTCGTTGTTCTGATGAACGTCACTGGAAGCTTTCTTATGTTTGAACCATGCACACATAGCAGCTAACGTGCTCCGCTCACCACCAAGTGAATAAATAATCATTTTTTACAGTATTACTGGAGTCTTGTTGGTTTTGTTGTTGTTGAATGGTGTGATGTAAACATTGTCCTCTTCTCTCTGTGCAGGAACAAGGTGTTGAACATCTCTTCTGGTCTGGATGAAGCCGGACAGTTTAACTGGGAGCTCATGTTGTGCCTGATGGCCGTCTGGGTTTTGGTTTACTTCTGCGTCTGGAAAGGAGTCAAGTCCACTGGGAAGGTGACACATTCACTTCTTCTCTGATGTAAACTTCATTTGTTGACTGTTATCTTTTGCATGCCATTCAGGTCGAGAGTTTTTTTGATATAATTCTGAATTTCAGTCATGATTATAGGTCTGGTGTTGTACCCATCAATAATAATCCAGACTCAATACATTTCATCTCATGGAACTTAAACCTTCGACATATGGCATCTCTAACACGAATCGTTCCACCACTGGGGAACCACAGAAGAAAAGACTCTAGCTAGAGACTTAGGGCCTTTTGGAGGTTGCAGCACCAGGCGCCGTTCCTGGGCAGAGTGTAGTGAGCGGGAGGGAGCACAGACCTGAATCAGGGAGTTCAGGTAGGTCGGAGTGGTTTTGGTGGCAGTTTTGTAGGCGAGCATCAAGGACTTATACTTGGCAGCAACTGGGAGCCAGTGCAGGGATATGAACAGCAGAGTGACCTGCGCTTGTTTGGGCTTAAAGACCAGATGAGCTGCTGCATTCTGGATCATCTGCAAAGGTTTTAACGAGCATGCTGGGAGCCCTGCCAGTAAGGAATTACAATAGTCGAGGCGTGATAGCACCAGCGCTTGTACTAGGAGTTGTGTTGCATGCTCAGACAGGTAGGGTCTGATCCTCCTGATAGTGTACAGGGCGAATCGGCATGACCGAGCGATAGAGGCCGCATGCTCTTTGAAAGTTAGTTGTTCATCAATCACGACCCCCGAGTTTCTGGCAGGTTTTGCGGGAGTGAGCAAATCAAACAGCACTGAGCTTGACAGGTGACGTAGTGTGACGAGGAAGGCGGGGTGGGTGGATGGACGGTCGAACAAATGCAGGAGACCGCTGTTCGTGTCAACCAAACCAAACGTCAGCGTGGACCTACGTCATGTACATAAGTTATCGTACTTATTCGAACCCAATCTTAAACCGAACCAACCAATCAGCAGCTCTTTCACAACATCGATCCACGTCTGTTACTGTTAGCACGACAGCCAAGGTCACCTGACCACGATGACACCTCCGTCCTTTCCTGCTCGTCCAGAGCTCATAAAATGCAGGCAGCGTTCAATGACCATGAAATGTCCTTAAACGTGGCGTGCTGTGTGGACGCCATCACACGAGGCCTCTGGTCTGACAGGTTTGAAGTATTTGGAGAGTACTTTGTTTTTTTCCTGCTTCTTACAAAAAGAAACGTTGGACTGTTCCTTTAAAACTGCATCCTTCAAACGAGGCCGTGTGGCTATGATTCATGGTGTGTGTGTGTGTGTGTGTGTGTGTGTGTGTGTGTGTGTGTGTGTGTGTGTGTGTGTCGCACGCTTCATTGGCTCATGGTGATGGGACTCGTACACACTGCTGTCACATGGTAGGCTAAGTGTTGCCATGACTACGGGGGGGTGGGGGGGTGGGAGGGTAGTGGGAGCTGTGAGGTGGCAGATTGTGATTGGTTGTTCGGTGGGAGGGCAGCTCGACTGCAGTGGGACGTGACTGAGAGCCACAGAGAGAAATACTCATGTACTTGTACTGTAAAAATACTGTGCGTGAAGCATCGCCTGCAGGTCTGATCCTGTGGATACTCACGGTCCCCACTCGGGATGTAAGTGAAAACACTAAGAAGGCCCTCTGTTCGTCCTGAAGGACTTTTTTACTTTTGCTTGTTGGACAGTCGAGACGTCCCGAGCAGATCGTGAGCGTCGGCGCTGAAGTCGAACCCTTCAATCGTTCACTGAACCTTGCATGAGTGTGTGAAGGTGGTTGTGACTTGACCTTTAACCTCATTCAACCTCACAGTTCATTTCAGAGTCTTTACAGTTATTAATTGGCAAAACACCACAACACACACCGACACACACACTACACGTGCTGAAGCACACAGCCTGACACTCCCCGAGCGTGACGTCACTGCAACTGTAAACAGTTTGAGGTTTGCTCCAAAGCCACTTATGATAAGTCTGAATCATTGTCCTGAGAGGAAGCTGTGCCAAGAGGTTTGTCCCGCATACCATGACCATGACCACTAACAGCAACAGCAACAGTAATATTAATACCAACAAACTTTATTTGTGTGACACCTTTCATACAGGAAATGCAGCTCAATGTGTTTTCCAACAGAGGAATCACAGTCAGGAGGTGCTTCACATAAAAATACACAGAATGAACATAAAAACTGGAAAATGAATGTAAGATAAGACGCAGAATCAAACCCACCTGATAAAAGAGTAAAAAAAGAGAATAAGGATGAAAATACAGAGGATGCATCAATGAGAGGGAACATAAAACCAGTGGACAACAGGATTAAAGAACAGAGTTCATAGAACGCATGGAACCAAGTCAAAAAGATCATTTATGAAGAGGAGCAGCAGACTGAGGCGAAGATCAGAGTTTCAGGTGTGATCAGGAAGTCAGAGCTCGTTAAAGGCTGAAGCTCAGATCACTTTTAGCTTTCTGTTGAAAACGTTCATCGAGCTGCTTCCTGATGTCTGAAGGTCGTTTGTTCAGAAGCTCTGACAGAAGCTGCAGCCCTGATCTTCTCTCACGTTTCTGGAAACGTCCAATAAACCAGCAGCAGATGATCACGGCTGCATCCTCATCCATTAAGACCTTTGTATGCAAGGAGGAGGAGGACCTGAAAATCAGTCCTGAATGTGACAGGAAGTCAGTGCAGAGCAGCTGAAACTGGACTGATGTGGTCTCTGCTCCTGGTTCTGGTTCATAGTCTCTCTGGTTTTTCTCCTGGAGGTCAGTAAAGAGAGCGTCACCGTCTTTGTGGTTTATAAACAGTCGTTCTTGAGCTGTTTCTCAGGTGGAATCATGAAGCTTTGGTCACCTTGATGAGACTTGAAGCTCAGATCTGAATGTTGGAGGACACAAAGACTGAAACCTCAGATTCAATCCAGAGAGTCGTGTGTCGTCTGCATAGAAACATACTTTATCTCTGTTATGACGCCACCCAGTGGCAGCATGGAGAGTGACAACAGTAATGGACCAATCAGCTCCCTGCAACCCCAGAACAGACGTCACATGATCCTCAAGACTGACCATTTTTTCCAGTTTGTCACTGATGAATGAAGGCTGGATGTCGGCCTGCAGTGAGTGAGTCCATCACGGTCTGGGCTGGTTTCTTTACTCATGGTTTTACAGCAGCTGGAGCTTGAAGCTATCTGAAGATGTCTGTTTGTGGAGATGAATTTATCATCTTCAGGACTCGAATCTCCACGTCAGACTCCTGCTTTAAAACGGTCATCACTTCAGGGTCAACACATGAGGTGGAGGAGTTTGATGTGGAGACCTGTGGACGGTGGTGCTTCGTCCAGCCTTACTGCTCATGGTGTGATTGGTTTCTGTGGCCTCAACATCTCTCAGAGTCAGTGGGTCAAACCTGTCTTTAGTGAGAGTTCAGGTGGTGGAGTGAGCATTGGTTGGTTGGCTGGTTGGTTGGTTGGTTGGTTGGTTGGTTGGTTGGTTGGTTAATTGGTTGGTTGGTTGGTTGGTTGGTTGGTTGGTTGGCTGGTTGGTTGGTTGGTTGGTTGGTTGGTTGGTTGGTTGGTTGGTTAATAGGTTGGTTGGTTGGTTGGTTGGTTGGTTGGTTAATAGGTTGGTTGGTTGGTTGGTTGGTTGGTTGGTTGGTTAATTGGTTGGTTGGTTGGTTGGTTGGTTGGTTGGTTGGTTGGTTGTTTGATTTCTTGCTGGATTTGTCTTTGCGGTGGACGATGTTGGACCAAGTCCTGGCTGGAGCGGATGGTCTCGGTCTGCCGCCGGTGCTGTGCCAGCCCCTAGTGAAGGCTGGTTTGGGAGCCTCAGCAGTTGATCCAGAGGCGTCATCCAGGGCAGCGAGTGTTTCTGAGCATCCAGGATCCACTTTCTGAAGTTTTGACAGAAAAACAAGACATCAGCGAAAGAATGCAAGCAAAGCAGAGCGCGAGCAGGAAGTTCAAGATGAGGAGGAGCGGACTTCTGCTTCCTCTGTGTGTGTGTGTGTGTGTGTGTGTATCGTTCAACCATGTGAAGCAAATTCTTACTTTTATTATTATATGTTAGTTTATTGTTATTATATTATTCAGGAATTTGAGCCCTGCGAGCCTCCATCACAGTCCAACCCCCAACCTGCAGTGTGTGTGTGTGTGTGTGTGTGTGTGTGTGTGTGTGTGTGTGTTTCTGGCCTCAGGACAAATCCAGCACAGTTCACACGGCTCTCAGTACCAACAGAAACAGTTTTTTATTGTTGATCAGCAGCAGGAGGCTGAAAGCTGAGTGTCAGATCAGAGCAGGGCGAGAGAGACTGAGACACACTGGGAAAAAGAGAGAGAGAGAGAGCATTAATAGAGCATAATGATGGTAATCCAACAACAGCACATGTAGATACACTGAGTACGTACAGATGATAAACCAGTGAAACCAGTGTCAAACAGGTAGTGAGAGAGGATGCAGTGTGTGTGTCTCAGGGTGTGTGTGTGTGTGTGTCTGTCTGTCTGTCTGTCTGTCTGTCTGTCTGTCTCAGGGTGTGTGTGTGTGCGTGTGTGTGTGTGTGTGCGTGTGTGTGTGTGTGTGTGTGCGTGTGTCAGGGTGTGTGGGATTATTGTAGAAAAATGTCCTCCACTGTGATTTGACTGAAACTCGACTCCACCTGAGACCAGACGCTCTCCACGGTGCTGAAACACCACATTCCTCTGTGTGTGTGTGTGTGTGTGTGTGTGTGTGTGTGTGTGTGTGTGTGTGTGTGTGTGTGTGTGTGCGCGCGTCTCAGCAGGTCTGGTCTCCTGCTGTGTCCTCAGATAAGGTTCATGGTTGTTTTCTTCACCTGGTTCTCACACGTTAGAGGACGGTGCTGCTGTGTTTCAGGTCATGGGTGGAGGTTCGGTGTCCGGGCTGGGTGGAGGTTCGGTGTCAGGGCTGGGTGGAGGTTCGGTGTCCGGGCTGGGTGGAGGTTCGGTGTCCGGGCTGGGTGGAGGTTCGGTGTCCGGGCTGGGTGGAGGTTCAGTGTCCGGGCTGGGTGGAGGGTGGTGGAGGTGCAGCCAGTTAACCATTGAAGCACAGAGCCGATACGCCGTCAGCGCGCCGTCGCTGTGAACCACAGCGTTGTTCATAACTCTGAAGCGAACTGAGGTCACAGTCTTCACCTCGCTGCGTCCGTCCAGACGAGCTCATCGTCTCACGTTCTGTCCAACAGGAGGACAGCTGACACTCCATCTGCAGCTCAGTATCCAAGTAAAGTACAAGTACCTCAAGCTTGTACAGAAGTGTTTGAGTACATGTGTCTGTGTGTGTTTCAGATTGTGTACTTCACGGCCACCTTCCCCTACGTGGTCCTCATCATCCTGCTGGTCAGAGGAGTCACACTTCCTGGAGCCTACGACGGCATCATGTACTACATCAAACCTGATTGGTCCAAACTGGAGGAGGCTCAGGTAGGTGTGCTTGAGTCAGAGTCAGCACGCTACCTGGCAGACGAGGTTCAGGGTGAAACAGTACCCGATCCGTTAACGGTGACTCGTCATGATGGCGACTCCTCTAATCCAATCACAGCAAACTGAAAACAAAACAGACACAGAAGCTCACCTGTGACCTTTGACCTCTGGCCTCCATTCAGGTGTGGATCGACGCTGGAACGCAGATCTTCTTCTCGTACGCCATCGGGCTCGGAGCTCTGACGGCTCTGGGCAGCTACAACCGCTTCAACAACGACTGCTACAAGTACGACACACACACGCACACACAGACACTATACACACACCACATGCACACACTATACACACACCACATACACACATCACATACACACACTATACACACACCACATAAACACACTATACACACACCACATACACACATCACATACACACACTATACACACACCACATAAACACACTGTACACACACCACATACACACATCACATACACACACTATACACACACCACATGCACACACTATACACACACCACATGCACACAACACGTCTCTGCAGGAAGCCTCTTAGCCGCTTTAGCACAGCTGCACAGAATACAGTGAAGTGTTTGATCCACGCTGAGTTTTCTGTGTTTATCTCGTTTGGCTCTCGATCGATTGGTGAAGCGATTGATTTTCCCGTCTGTCCTCTCCTGCAGGGACGCCTTCGTCTTGGCTCTGATCAACAGTGGAACCAGTTTCTTTGCTGGTTTCGTTGTGTTTTCCATTCTGGGCTTCATGGCTGCTGAGCAGGGAGTCGACATCTCACAGGTCGCTGAGTCAGGTAAAGACACCAGCCGGAGGTCTCTGTTCATGTTCTTTGATGAAAGGCTGAACAGCAGCTTTATTAAAGATATTATTATTATTATTATTATTATTATTATTATTATTATTATTATTATTATGCTGCTCCGGTTTAGGCGTCGCAGCACAAACATGGATGATTTGACCGTTTGGTTCAAATCGCTCCACTAAGAGCAGAAAACAAGCTGACCAGCTCAGAGAGCGTTTGTGGCTAAAATGTTAGCACGTTAGCATGAAGCAGCTTTTGTCCCCTTGGTCTGAAGGGATCCATCGTTTCAGAAATGACTCCGGCCTGTTTTCCAAATGAGGAACCAAAGTCTGACAGAAATAGTCACAGGAGGTGGAATCATGAGTGGAGAATCATCATCATCATCATGGTCATCGTCATCCTCTCTGCAGCTCCGCTGAGCTTTGTAGCCTCGTTTAGTTCCTAGTTTGGTTTTATGGCACATTTCCCGCCTGGTTCAGTCTCAGTGTTTCGGCTGTTCAGCAGACAGACTCAGTCAGAGACCAGCTGATGGACTTCGTGGTTGAGCAGCTAAAGAGCAGATGGAGGAGGAGGTGGAGGAGACCAAAGCAGAGCTAAGAGAGCGATCAGGTGACTTCAGTCATGAATGATCGTGTCGTTCTGTACGAGCTTGAGGTGCTTCTAATTTACTGCAGTATTTCCTTTTCATGCTACGTTGAAGTTACTATATAAAACAGGATTTATTGTCGATTGAAGGCCGTGAAGACGCTCACAGCTGCTTTCACCCTCAGCTGAGCTGCTGCAGGCCTGAAGACGGTAAAACCGCGTAACGTGGCTCCACAGTTCAACTCTTCTGTTACTTTAAGTGCATTTGCTGGTAATACTGTGTGTGTGTGTGTGTGTGTGTGTGTGTGTGTGTGTGTGTGTGTGTACACTCATTGGCCAGCTGTAGGTGTATTATTAGCGGTGCAGCACATGACGTGACATCAGAATCACGCAGTTATATTTAGTGAGGCAGCACCGACCGCCTCGTTCGACGTCTCTGCTTCTGTTCTGAGACTCGGCTCCACCCCCACACCTCCATTCACACAGGCGAGCTTAACATAAGATAAGATAAGATAAGATAAGATAAGAATGATTGCAGACTGCTGCATCAGACTGCTCAGGATCATTAACTGAAAAGCTGCGTGTCCGTGCGTGTGTGTGTGTGTGTGCATGCATGCCTGTGTGTGTGTGTGCGTGTGTGTGTGTGTGTGTGTGTGTGTGTGTGTGTGTGTGTGTGGCAGCAGCTGCTTCAGCGTGAGAACATGAATCTTTTTATTTTAATCTCGCTGCAAAAGGAACAAAAACAAATCCAATTTACTTTTAATCCTGTCTGACAAGTTTACAATGGTTTAAAGTGTTAGCATCACTGTGTGTGTGTGTGTGTGTGTGTGTGTGTGTGTGTGTGTGTGTGTGTGTGTGTGTGCGTGCGCGCGCAGTTTTAACTGAGGGATTATTAAAGCCGCCCGTTTTACCTCATGACATGTGACTCATCTTTCTTTCGTGGGCTCTGAAACAGGACGTCCTGCTGTAATTGTTTCTGAGCGGCTCGGCTCGGCTCGGCTCGGCTCGGCTCGGCTCGGCTCGGCTCGGCTCGGCTCGGCCCGGCCCGGCCCGGCTCGGCTCGGCTCGGCTCGGCTCGGCTCGGCTCGGCTCGGCCCGGCCCGGCTCGGCTTCTTAAAGCTGTTTGCATTTTATAAATCCGAGCTGCTCAAGAAGAGGAAGAAAATCAAACATGAACGTTACAACTGTTTCCTTTTTCATGACTTTTCCTAAATGTCATGTTTTTTCCTCTCTGACGCTGAAAACCAGAAAAAAATACAAAGAAAATGACTCTTTGCTGAAGTGTCCACATGAAGACACAGGCTGTGTCAGTGTACATGGGACAAAAAGAAATCATCCAGACAAACCTCAAAATTTACAAAGCTGCACATTAGGACCAGAGAAACAATGAGAAAAACAAACAAAAGGTCAAGAGAACAATAAGAAAACACGTCTGGAGTAAAATACAGACGCTGAAACAAACAGTTTGAACTGAACAGAGAAAATGGCTGAAGTTAAAGCAGAGCTATTGTGTGTGTGTGTGTGTGTGTGTGTGTGTGTGTGTGTGTGTGTGTGTGTGTGTGTGTGTGTGTGCTGCAGGTCCAGGTCTGGCCTTCATCGCGTATCCCAAAGCGGTCAGTCTGATGCCGGTGGCTCCTCTGTGGGCGGCGCTCTTCTTCTTCATGCTGCTGCTGCTGGGATTGGACAGTCAGGTCAGTCAGGTGACCGGCGCTCGTCATCATGTGAAATGTGACATTTGCTTCACTGTTCAGGTCGATCCAGAGGTTTCATGTTGTTTCCATCTCAACCTGCACAGAGTTGATTTGATCTTTATTCGCTGTGGTCGCGCAGCAGCGAGTCTGACTCCACGTTGACTGTCATCATTATTTATTTATTATTATTTATTATTTTTGAGCAGCTGCGCTGCTACACTCATTATTTTGGTACAAATATATTTGACAATTCATTTGTCAGCCTGAGGTAGTTTTTCATTGTAAAGTATCACATAGTATATCATTCTCATACTGTTAGACATATTACAAACAGTAGTACATGATAGGAAAGTACATCAGAAAAGCTGTCAAAGTATGTCGCAGTAAACTCCTCCATAGGACAGTCTGCTGTAGGAAGACAGGACATGTTACTGTAAGTTATCCAGTTGAAAAAATGTATTCCATAGTATCTGATAGTAAAGTACTCCATAGTATTGTATTTGATAGAAAAGTATTCCATAGAATAGTATTTGATAGTAAAGTATGTGATAGTATAGTATTCCATAGTAAAGTATTTGATAGTGTAGTATTCCATAGTAAAGTATGTGATAGTAAAGTATGTGATAGTAAAGTATTTGATAGTGTAGTATTCCATAGTAAAGTATTTGATAGTAAAGTATGTGATAGTAAAGTATGTGATAGTAAAGTATTCCATAGTAAAGTATTTGATAGTATAGTATTCCATAGTAAAGTATTTGATAGTATAGTATTCCATAGTATATTAAAAACACTGCCTGATGGTGCATTCAGTGACACTCAGATATTACAGATTTCAGCTGCGAGAAGCTTCTTTCACAGGCAGCAGCCTGAAGAGTGAAGACGATCACATGACTCTGATCGTTTCACTGAAACTGAGAGGAACGTAACGCTGACTCGAGTCGTCGAGGAGTAGTCACAGCAGAAATATCTGCAGTACTTGTACAGTCCAAAGTATTTTCTCAGCTCTGTCTTGTCGTCCTGCAGTAAGCCTGGTGTCCGTGTGTTGTGTCAGTCTCACTGTTGATCTGTCTCTGTCTCCGGGTCCAGTTCGTTGGGGTGGAGGGTTTTGTAACTGGAATCCTGGATCTGTTTCCTGGAAAGAACTACCATCGCTACAAAAGGGAGATCTCAGTGGCGATATGCTGTTTACTGTGCTTCATCATCGACCTCTCTATGGTGACGCAGGTCAGTCACACTCTGCCGTTTCCTCACACACCTGAAAACACCATTTAAAGAACGTCGTCCTCATTAATAACAACAACAAACTGGTTTAATGTTGAGGGGACGCTGTGTCTGCAGGGAGGGATGTACGTCTTCCAGCTCTTTGACTACTACTCGGCCAGTGGAATGACTCTGTTGTGGCAAGCATTCTGGGAATGCATAGTAGTTGCCTGGGTCTACGGTAGGCAACACACACACACACACACACACACACACAGTGTAGTGTTTCACAGTATCCGCATGCTGCGTCATAGTAAAATATGTCACTGAAGTACCTGATCTCAAAATAACTGTGAACGGTTTTGTTACGGTAACGAAGGTCAAAGTTCAGTCTGTTAAAGTTTATTTTCTCACAGTACAAAATGTGTGTTTGTCATTGAGAGTTGTGGACTAAATGTATGCAGTAGTGTTTTATAAGAAGTACGACAGAGTACAGTAAAGTATTTCGTAGCATAATGAGCCACAGTAAAGTATGTGGTAGTATTGTCTGTTATAACAATGTCATCGTGTATTCAGATGCAGTAAAGTCTTATATTAGCAGTCGGGGCTACAGATGCGTTCATGTTGCTGCGCTGTGTTCATACCTGTTCCTTGTTGACTGACGAGTGTGTAATCCATCGCAGGCGCTGACCGCTTCATGGACGATGTAGCTCGTATGATTGGCTACCGGCCCTTCCCCTGGATGAAGTGGTGCTGGTCCTTCATAACTCCGTGTGTCTGCATGGTGAGACTGAGCGACGCTCGTCCTGCAGAGGACACAAAGCCTCAGCGCAGCTTTCCGAACTCTTAACTGTACAGAAACTCACGTTCTGTCTGTTAGCATTAGCATACAGTGCTAGCTTCCAAAACATAATAAAAAACCACATAATATTTATACAAGAAGTACTCTTTGTAACTGTCCATCATACCAACATTGTAACACGTGCAGACGTCATAATGTTCAGATGGTTGGCTCCTGTTTCCTCTGCAGGGAATCTTCCTGTTCCACCTGGTGAACTACAAGCCGCTGACCTACAACAATGTGTACGTGTACCCGTGGTGGGGCGAGGTGATTGGCTGGTGTCTGGCTCTGTCCTCCATGCTCTGCATTCCCGTCAGCCTTCTCTACAAACTCTTCAGAGCCAAGGGAACCTTCAAAGAGGTCAGCACTCGCCCACACCGGACATCCGGCAGCTGAACGAGCACGAGCCGATCGTTTACTGAGACGTTAGTCAGGGTCGAGTTACAGACGTCTTTTGTGAACCTCCTCAAAGCAGTCGCATCCCAAACAAATATGAAGAAACTTGATTTGGACGAAGGTGAAACATTTCTCACTGCTAGTGATGAAATAATCCTTTAATATGGTCCAGGAAACTTTCCATTTATATCTTACAGTGGAAGGAATCGCTGTGACTGTACCCACAGTCCAAGTAATCGAACCCAAACCTAAGTAAAAAATCAAAGTACACTGTCGTAGTGAAAGTATGTCACAGTGGATAAAAGGTAAAGTTGGTACATCATAGCACAGTGTAAAGTAAAGGTCCGTTTGTCAGTTTGCAGCAGCAGCAGTTTTCCAGATGTCTTTGAACGTTTCCTGCTGTGTGTTGCAGCGCTGGGCCCACCTGACCAATCCAGTGTGGGGGGCCCATCACCTGGAATACATGGCCCCTGACGTCAAGTCCCTGGCCTCCATGTCCCCCAGCACCGACGACAACAAGGTCATCATCTTCGAGAGCGTCATGTAGGCCAGACTCCACTGATCACGGCACTCCCTCATCCCGTCTACGACAAGATGGCCAACACCTCACCACCACGCACCCCACATTCAGATTTACCTCCACCCTGGACCAGGACTCTGGAAACCATTGATCAGCCGGTATCCTGCAATCCACCGATGGGTCGGACTCCTCAGCTCCTCCAAACGTCACTACGCAGACCAAAGCTACACGACTTTTATACCTGCAAAGGAACGAGGGAACGACGCAGCTCCTCCAGGAGGGTTTTTCTAATCTCAACAAATGCTTCCTCTTTTCCAGATCACAGCTAAATTTAAAGTAGCAGAACACCGAGCTCGATACCCCTGATTCTCATAAAAAAAGGTAAATATTATTCTCCTCCACTATTTTAAGGACAACATGTTTTTCACAAATGGTCAAACCCTGGAGGAGCTGAAGGAGGTCGTCTTCCTGGTGGAGTCTCACTGTGTGAAACACAAACAAGACGCTGCTGAACATCTCTTGTCAAGCTTCCTCCTTCTTGGATGAAAGCTATCAATGCAATCTTGTCTTGGGATGGATGGGTTGGACATGCAAACATACACATACCTGACAGACGGCCATTACGCACACACTTCCTGTCATTATCTTATCTTATCATACTAATAACATTAAACACTCCGAGCTCCGAGTCCAAACCGTGGGTACGAATCTAAACTGTTCCTGAAGCCTGTGTGTGTAATGGCCGTTCACAACGACAGAGTTCTAGACAGACAGACTGACTGACCCCCACACTAAATCACCAGAGGTCATTTGCATCGTCACAGGACTAAAAAACGGTCGACGATGGTCTTCTCTTCAAGTCCTGCTGACAAAGGTGAGAAAAGATGTACGTGGCCTCCCGACGAGGAGGAGACTGAGGGTTCGCTTCCTGTTGGAGGACCTCCAGTTTCCAGACGATTGGGAAAACAAAAGGAAATCTTCCATTTCCGAGCAAATTTCAGGAGCTTGCGATCCTTTTCTCACCACACGACGGAGAGTTTGGCAGCAGGACTGAAGCGTAAAAGAAGGCAAGTTCCTGTTGCGTAGCAACCAGCGGTCCATGAATGCACCACGCTGGACAGGAAGCTGAGCTCAGTGAGGCCCGAATGCATCGTCAGACTGTCCTGGTTCCACTGCACTCTCGTGCTGAGTTGAAGTAGCCTTGAATCTAACGTCTTTAAGCCTGTTGTGAGCACTTTATGTGACACTTTGATTGTTGAAGCCTGTTCTGGGTCTAAATTCTAAAACCTGATCAGGACTGAAGTCGATGTTAAACTGAAACCGTCGTCCTGATGTTAGGACACCTCAACGCAGCTCATTTCTTTCCCGCTCTGACGCTCAATACTGTGAATCACCAGCTCCTACTACTGATCCCAGAACAGTCCTGACTCCTGAGCAGCATGTGCTTCTTTGACCGCTGACCTCTGACCTCTGACCTCCGATCTGTTCTCAAAAGTCACACCGAGGCTTGATTCACTCAGGCAACAATAGATCTGATGTTAGGAGGAAGGTTCCAGTGAGAGTTCGGTCCCTGCTCGTTAGATTCCATCAGTAACGAAATCTGAATGTTTTCTATCAGGTTTAGTCCGTTCAGACAACATCGAAACCCCGTCGGTCCATCAGAGGAGGAGCCTGAAAGTCCAACCCAGTCATCGTCCCTGAACCTTTCAACCACAACTCATGGCCTTCCTCAACCAAATCTGGTTCATCCTTCGAGCTCAAACCTTCAAACTGAAGGAAAATGACACGGTCTCAACCCGAGCTCCACTGGCTAGACCTGAGGAAGAAGAAGCAAATTAACCAGCCACGGTTTTAATAAGTGATTGATTCGAAAGCCTTTTATCAATTACAAACGCCAAACAAGACCTCGCTTCAGCTTCTTCAGTGATGTTAAGATGAAAATCTTTGGACAAAGCGAGCAGTTTAAAGAAGGAAGTCGCTGTTTAACTACTGTATCGCCTAAGTCAGTTACCTGTGGTGATTTTAGGCTCCTCCTCCTGTCAGTCACATCCAACAGACCAATCACAAACTCGTCCAGACAGAATCCAGAACGTCCAATTTGAACATTTACTCCAAACAACTAAAAGAAAACGTGGAATGAAGAGCAGAGACTGATCTCACACTGGATCTGACCTTTAACCCCTTCGTGTTCTGTGTCGGCCCTCCTCATGAGGAGGTCCAGGCCCTTGTGAGAATCAGGTCAAAGGTCAGGCTTCGTTCTGCGTCCCCGGGTCGACTGAAGTGCCAAACGGAGCGTTCCTCGCCCTGCAGGGCAGACCCAGACCAGGGCTCCAGACTGCCAATGTCAACCTGTTCACTCTTCTTCTGTCTGCCTCACCTCGTCGGTCTCATTCACGCTGAGGTCCTCCCACCGAACCTCACGCTCCCCACGATTGGCTGAAGGTGCTCAGAGGTTTGATCTCACATTCTCAGTTTTATGCCTGAATATTTAGATTCAGGTCCTGAATGTTAAACATTAACAGTGTGTTTCCTGGGCTGCAATAATAATAATAATAATAATAATAATAATAATAATAATAATAATTATAATAATAAATAAGCTTTTTCACTGGATATCTTACTTCATCAGGACCAAATTTAATCTACCTGAATAACTGGTCCTAAATCGTACACCTGTCATTGGTGGACCAGTAAGAACGGGTTCTCTCATCTGTGTTTGTATGATGGATGTTGGTGCATGTCAACTGCAAACCTTTCAGCCTTCACAAACTGTTCTGTCCAAGAAGGTCCAGATTCTGTTCAGATGTTAACCGCTGAAGCTCCTCTAAGGAGATATTTAAAGGTAATGTTAAAGGGATGAGAAGTGTCTTAATATTTAAAACACGATTGGCTGATTGATTGGAATCAGATTTTCTGAACTGTTCGATGTAGACACTGGTCGCAGCCTGGAGAACCAGCAGAGCTTCGCTGGCCTTCTGGTTAACGTTCACGTGCTGTCACCGCATTTGTCGGCAGTCTGAGAAACGGCTGACTTTAATTTGTTTAGTAGAAGAAGAAGAAAGAGTCGGAATGACTTTAAGAATGAATGTTCACCTTCAGTCAGATCAGCCGGTGGAGAGATGAGAGCCGGAGGACTCAGCTTGATGCCAAGCGTTGCCTTACGTCGTTGTCTTAACTCTAGAGCCCGTACGGTTGACTAGCCAAACCCAGAGCCCTACAGGACGTCCTGTGTACGGCTCTGGTTTATATCCCACCAATCAGCAGTCTGCGGGGGCGTGTCTACAACTCTGTCTCCTAGCTACCACTCACCATCCACCCATGGGGAAACATAATGATTAGAATGTAAAATATACTAAAACTACATACATTTGCGCATTGTTGTAAAATAATGTTGCTAGCACTTTTAAAACGAATCGTGTTAGACATCGTGTTTTGTTTTACATATTGTAAAATGAATCAGAGATTTATTTTGTGGAGGCTTTTATTTTGCTGATACATACACTATGACATAAATACAGTATATTGAATATGTGTGTAATCTATATTTGATGCAGTATGTAAATGTGATGATGATGATTTCTGGCTGATTGTTCACGTTTAGCCGGCAAACACGAGCAACGCGGCGCATGAGGCGACCACCTCGAGCTTCAGGCTACCTCACGTCACATTCATCCTTTCAAAATAAACTGTAGCTTTTATGCAAATGTCTTGCCAGCACCATCAGCGGCGTCGGCTGCCAGCAGCAAGGGACTCTGGGAAGTGTTTCTGGAAATATTTCCCTCCTCGGCCAGTTTCATGTTGCAGCTTAAAAGGTTCTCCAACACCACTGAAAATATAATCACCTGAAAATCTGACACACAGGAAGCTAATTAATGCTGTGAATGACAAATCGGCACCCGACTACGAAAAAACTGTAAAACTGTAAAAAACTGTAAAAGTGTCTAGTTTTCGTGGCTCTGCATTGACGCTGAACTCAGACTGTTATACTGGACAGGTGGTGCTGTGAGCCTTTAAGCGGTGTCCGACCGGCTAACGTGAACACGCAGCGAGGGGCGAGGCTTTTATTTTGGCGGGTTTGCTGCGATGCAGTGATGTTAAGGCTGAGAGGCTTCGTGTGGCTCTGAACACACTACGAAAGGGAATCTTTGTCTTTACCTTTTTCATTTCTAATTTTCAAAGTGCTCAATATTGCAAAGTTTTTGTTTTTGATGATTTTAGACTTTTTTTTCTCTCTGCCTGTTTTATTGAATATACCCCCCCCCCTCCCCCGACCAGACTCACATTACAGTTTTATTCAGACAGTGATGGTGACTTCATCTCCACGTATTCTACTTTATGGCAGATGGTTAAAATAATTACATCTCTGAAAGTGAAGCTGAGAACAGTTTAAGGGCCGGCTGTGACGCTGCTCTTCACAATCAATAATCAATAGAAGGTTTGTGCCGTCTGAGATGTTAAAGTGAACAGGCAGAGTGAACCGCTCACCGCCATCTGAACCGGATGCAGTAGAACAGCTACCTCAAGTTGAGTTGGTCCACCTGGACAGACAGTACACTGCTATAACTACATGTCCCAGCAGTCAGTGGGAGCTCCCAACACCTTGATGAAACCACACCTGGTACATCAGTTAATGTGGAGAGCCAATCAGCTCAGTCTGGTTATTCTGCCCCTCTTTAATCATAAAACTGAATTTGATTTAATTCAGACTGAAAAAACATGAGAACTGAACCTGATCTGGTTTCCTGTTTCCCAGCCAATCAGAGCCTCCGCTGGCTCCGAGAAGGACCAGACCAGCCAATGGATCATTAACAGCGCAGGATGATTTTCTGACCTTGTGCCCCTCCTCAGCGGACTGAACGTGAAGCTCTTTGAGTCTTTGGCTGTAAAATGCTTCTGATTCCACCTTTGACCAATCAGCTTGCAGCGTCTTTAAACTGAGGACTTCCTGTTTGTCCGTCTCTGAAGTGAATGTGAACTTTTGGACTGTCGCTCAGATGAAAACATCAGTTTGATGAAGTTAAACAAAGAACTCAGACTGACGAGTGATGAGATGTTGGTTGGTCGCAGCGCTGGAGCAGATGCTGATTGGCTGGTCTGGACGTTAATGGTTATTAATCTGTTGATTCAGACTGCCAGAGTAGACGTCATGTGACTCGATGATCGTTATTTGACTAATCTGACTAACCCGATCTTATAGAAACTGATCAAACTGACAGGTGGAGCGTAGAATCTTTGTTTTTTTAATGGAAGTTGAATCATTGTTGTTTTTAACGTCTCACCTGTGGACGGGAGCCTGGGAGGGTCAGAGGCCAAAAAAAAAAAAAAAAAAAAAAAAGTGAAGCCATTTAAGGCAAAAAGAAAAGATGAAAAACAACTTGAAAAAATGAAAATGTACCAAACTCTGATGTTGTTTCACATCATTTTGTTTTTGTGCTCTTCAGCCAAAAAACAAAGAACAAAAAACATCTTGTTGTGACAGAATCTTTGATCAGAACAGGAAGTGATGTCATGAGCAAAGAGCGGCCTGAAGATCGTCTGCCGCTGCCGAAAGTCTGTTCGTCTGTCTGTCTCTCTCCGTCCTGTCTGTCTGTCTCTGTCTCTCTGTCCTGTCTGTCTGTCTGTCTGTCTCTCTCTCTGTGTCTGTCTCTCTGTCCTGTCTGTCTCTCCGTCCTGTCTGTCTGTCTTGTCTGCAGTCTCTGATCACTGATTCTGTCCAACGAGCGTCCTCGTCAGCTGGTTTCCTTATGTCTGTTTCCCAAAAGCCTCCCGCTGATCTCAGACCAGCGCAGAGTGGAGTCCACTCTCATTGGTAGTTCAAAGTTTTGAAGTAATTTCAACTTATTTTATTTTACTGTAGATGATTTTTTAGATATTGTTTTTGAAAAATACTGTCAATGATTTTATAGCCAAAAACATTGCCAAAGTATTTTTTAACCTCCAAAAACAAAAAGGAACTAAAGGGAACGTGGAGGAAGATGTTTCTGTTGGCTTTTACTTCCTTTTCTTGACTCTTCTTGGTTTTATTGGCGCGGTACGTCAGTGGTGCTCCAGAAAAACAACCGAAATCTTTCATGGTGATGCAAAATGACTTTCTTACCTTCATGTTTTTGGGAAGCTGACCTGAGGTCGGATGTTGTAGCCGTGGAAGCAGCAGGGGGCGCTCTCCTCGTTGTGTTTGGGCTGGAAACGGGATGCGTTCTGTTCTGGAGGTGGTTAAAAGGAATTAAAGGGAGCGTCGGTTCAACGTGGCTCTTTGATGAAGAGTGAAACATCATCAGCAAACATGTTTCACTTTGTGTCCAATAACGATTGATCTTATACTCACAGAAAAAACTGAGACGCTTTGCTGTGATATTATTTCAGAGTTCAGTCCAGTCGCTGTTTCCAGCCCGAACCGAGCTACATTCATCCACCGTCGGCCATTTTATTGTCTCTGTGTCTCTGTGACTTCCTGTGAACCGCAGTCTTCCATCCATAACTGTAGACTAGACAAATGAGTCGCTGATAAGTAGCTTCATTAATTAATAGCTGTGTTAACGATAGCAACGACACTCGGGGCTCGACGTTAACGAGTCACCAGCCAAAAACTCGATGAGAGAGTTAACTTAGAGCCCTGATGATGTCACTTGTGTTTCACTGACCTTTGACCCCTGCGAGGGTCTCCATGCTGTAAGCCACTGTGATCACTGTGCTCATTGACCACCAACTAAACCAACGGCAATAAAACTAACGTCATGACAAACCTCCGCTCTGCTCTGCGCTTCACTGACTGTCTGACTCTCAGTGTAACGACGAAACGTTTCCTGTGAGGAAACACAGAAACTTTAACCAATGACAGCCACCGATATCAATGATGCACAGGGGGTGGTCTTCTTACACCCTGAGTCGTGTCTGGAGGCATGTCAGACCTCCACCAATCAGAGGACAGGCAGTCTGTGTGCAGCCTGAGAGGCAAAAGAGACGTGATGTCCACTTCCTGTCCGTTCAGCATGATGTCCACTTCCTGAACCTTTTCTCCTCCTCAAATGTTTCTGTCTCTCATGAAAAGACGTCTCCCATGATGAGTCTCATCCAGTGATGGAAAGTATCTCAGTACATTTACTCAAGTAATGTACTTAAGTACAACTTTAAGGTTCTTTAAAGTTTTAAAAATATATAATAAGTTATTAGGCCATGAAGCTGACTGTACTGCTGTACTTTTACTGCATGAAGCTATTATAGTTTTACTGCAGTCAAACATGTGAGTACTGCTTCCTGCTGTTTTGAGGTGAAGTCTTCCCGGAAACGCTTCAGTTTGTATCAGGATGCGGCAGAAACCTGAGCAGATCTCCTGACTTGATTCTGTGGAAAATGAAATGAGCTTCGGTTGTCTGCACACCTCCAACCATCTCGGCCTCCAGGAAGAAGAAGACAGAAATACTGGAGACGTAAATAAAGTTCCTGGCCTGAGGTTTTGCCCTGTCAGCGTTTTACACACAAGGCGCTCGGCTGTGAAAGCTGATCCGGTGAGACGAGCGGGGGCTCGGCGGTGCGGCTCAAACCGGTTTCTAATGCCAAACGGCCGTTTACACCAACAGCTGCCTTATTAAGACTGAGGGGACGCTATGTTTAGAGCCGAGACGGACACACTGAGAGGGGACGGGGGGACGGGGGACGCGCGAGTAATGTGCAGCAGTGGAGAAGAGTTCAGATCCTTCACTGAAGTACTAATACACAGTGTAAAAATACTGTCAGAAGTAAAAGTCCTGCATGTGACTTCAGTGAAAGTATGTCAGCGTAATCAGGGAAATGTATTCGAGTATTCAGAGTAAAAGTACTGGATAAAAATCTTAATCTGTAAAGTAAAAGTACTTCCCTCTGAAATTTAGTAAAGTACAAAGTAGCAGGAGAGACAAAGTACCTCAAATTTGTACTTATGCAGTACTTGAATAAATGTACTTGGTGACATTCTACCACTGGTATCTGCAAAGTTCAAGTTACTGAAGAACAAACTGAGTTCAGTTCAGCAGTTTGAGAACTTCTCATGGACCACAAACACACCATGAACCCATCAGACAGCAGGTTCTCACCTGGTCTGGCTTCAGCAGAAGAAATCCCTTCAAAGTAAAAGCACAGGACTGTAAACATTTTTTTGGGGTCGGCTGTGGCTCGGGAGGTAGAGCGGTCGTCCACCGATCAGAAGGTCAGTGGTTTGATCCCTGGCCTCGGCAGACCACATGCTGAAGTGCCCTTGGGCAAGATACTGAACCCCAGACCTTCACATGTACGACCCACTGAAAACGGGTCAGCGACCCCACCAGTTGAGAATCACTGATCTAGACTTTAGCATACAAGATGCTACATGCTAGCTGCTCTGTAATGCTGCTAGCAACAACAATGCTAACATGCTAATGTTTGGCAGGTGTAATGTTTACCATCTCAGTTTAGCCTGTTAGCACGCTAATATTAGCTCAGTAAACGCAAAGTCAAGCTGAGGCTGATGGATTCACACAGCTGAGGTTTCATTCGTCACCTCAGGGACCAATCCCGTCAACCTGTGGGCGGGGCTACAGAAGGCAGATGGAGCTGCTTCATGCTGTAGCCTGCATCAGATGAAGGCGTACTTTGACCTCCATCCTTTTTATCTTGAACATCTTTTTTTTCATGATGGAAAATGTTCAAACTCAGAGAAAACGCCGTTACCTGAACTTTCTGCAGCCGGCGGATTATGTCGAGTCCAGATCCAGGTAGCCTCAGACCTCCTGCCCTCCTGAGAACAGCTCCCTCTAGAGTTTATGACTGTCGACACGTTTACAGCCTGACAGAAACTCGGCTAGAAGCAGGCGTACAAACACAGAAAGACAGAAACCACAGAAGTGTCATGAAACCATCAGCTGATTTTTGTTTCTGCTCTTTTTATTGGAGGTGAAAACGGAGACAGAACATTCGACTGTCAGCAGATACAAACATGTTCATGTTTCATCGTGAAGCCTTAAAGCTGAAGACACAAACAAGCTTTTCAGAGCGGATCCATCTGTTCATCACACCGAACCATGCAGAGAATCCAGATCACATGATCAAAGTCAATACAAAACAATAAAAAGTGCACATTCAGCACATCAGACCAAAGTCAAACAAAGAGAATCGAGTGACGTCTTCAGGCATCAGGTTCAAACTGAGAAACTCTGGAAACAAAACAACGCAAAACCACCAAAGTGTCAAGAAAAAAAAACAGACCAACAGATGGCGTGCGGTGAGAGCTGTGTGGACTCAGCTGGTTTAACAGACGTGCAGTGACCATGTGACACAATCGACCAATGACTGCAGCGACTCTGGGAGCTGCTTCGTCTGACAGATCCACGAGCGTTTCTGGAGTTTTCCTTCTCACCAATCACAAGACAAGAATACAAAGATTTTCAAAATAAAAGCGGTCAGGTGACGCTCTGACATGTCTCCGTGGGAATTCTGCATGTTTGCTCTGATCTGACATCACCATTGACATACGAGGGAATGATGACCACAGGAGCCACGAGCGCACTTCCTGTTTCAGTGAATCTGTGGTCATCGGATCAGCTGATTGGCCGCAGAGAAACTGTTTCCCGCCTCGCTGAAGTTTAGAAAGAGAAAATTCCCACGGAGACAGTCCAGAGCGTCCGTTCAGACTCCAGCGTGTGATCAGACGTTCAGTCTCTGGGAAACAACAGATCAGCTGACGTCGGGACGCCGAAGGACGACTCACGCTTCACGTCGTCCTTGGTCTGCGGACGTCAGCGATCGTTGTTCAGAGAGGAAACTCGACGTCAGAGCCACAAAACAACAGACGTGAACGGAAACAGAACCACCACCTAAACTGTGACAAAAGGAAAGACCTGGATCGAACGTGGACGAGCTGCTGCTCAAAGACAGAAAACGCCGGAGCACGAGCAGAACAAAACGTCCTGAACGTCCGTCAGCGAGGACGATTCAACGCGTCACCTGACGGTCATGAAGAGGGAAAACCAGCGGAGGAAACGGTCAGAGGAGGATCTGACCTTTTGTTCTGCTCGTGCAAAGCGACCGTCTGTCAATCAGCTCCAGTCGTCCATCGATGGCACCGCAGACGTCAGCTCACGGCGCTCAGAGCCGAGTCGTTCCAGAACGCAGCACAGTCGCTTTGGGCAGATTTACAACCTGACAGTCACGAGAAAAAAGCTGTTTGGAAACTTTTGTCCTCTGATTTGAATCCATGATGTTCAGGATCTGGATTTGGGGTCTAAGGTGGACTCTGATTCTGGAATGAAAGTGAGTGAAGTTCAGGTGGAGCAGCAGGAAACAGGAAACAGAGAAGAAGACGTCTTCAGGCCGCAGTCTTCCTTCTGACGGAGCTCCAACAGTCAACCGCAGGAAACAAACCAATCACAGCCCTGCCATGTCAGCC
>NC_135083.1:690000-702500 GCF_051107435.1 Chaetodon auriga
CAGGTAGGAGTGAGGAAGAGGAGGCTGTAGTATTAGTAGCAGTGGTGGCAGTCGGTGACAATAGAAGCCGTTTTAAAGACACTGAGCACCAGGATGAGACCCCGACGTGCTCGATGAGGTCGTCAGTGTGTGTTTTTATCACCGCCTAACGAGTTCGTTAAAGACGAGCAGGAAAAACATCTGGTGAGTTTATCACACTGCGACCTTCTGATCGCTCTGTTTCTCCGTCCCACTCGGACATTTTGTGAAGAACATTCTTGATATCTGACCCTGAGGAGGGCGGGGGGGCGGGCGGGGGGGTGGGGGGGTCAGGCCGTGGTGGTGCATCACACACAGCTGCTGAAACCTGCAGAAGCTTCCTGACGCTGTGAAAACGCCTTCAGACGACAGAAACCACTCTGAGTCAGTAACTGAGTTCACGCTGCTGCCAGAACGTCTTGAAACAGAACACACACCCCCGTTTATCTGGAAGCCATGAATCAACTGTGTGTGCGTGTGTGTGTGTGCGTGTGTGTGTGTGCGTCACATGCAGATGAAGCAATTTCTTCTTTTAGCAGCTGGGACTTGGTGACCTCTTCACAAACCCAGGTCAGATTACCACAGAGTGTGTGTGTGTGTGTGTGTGTGTGTGTGTGTGTGTGTGTGTGTGCGTGTCCACATTGTGAATGGGCGACACAGACTGTGTGCGACACAGACTGTGTGCTATGTGTGTGAATGTTTTCAGTGTTTATTTGGGCTCAGCCCTGCAGCTGTAGACAGCACCGCCCCCTGCTGGTGAGTCAGAGACATAGCAGTGTTAACGTTGTCGTTGTCGTTGTTGTTGTTTGGATTTTAGGTCTCTTTAACAGGAAATATATTTCTGACATAAGTAAACCAGCAGTAACTGTTTTGATCGTGTTTCCAGCAGAAATACCTGATGGATCATCACCTTTTAACATCAATAAACAGGAAGTGATCACCTGATCTGATCACAAACTGACCTGAGAACAGCTCAAAGTCCATAGATTTAATGGTTTCATTGATTTCTGTAAATATCTCTTATTGTGACTCTGATGCAGCGACACGCTTCACAGACTGAAAGATGTGGAACGCTCCAAAAACACCTGTTTGGAACATTCCACAGGTAAACAGGCTGATTGGTGACAGGTGAGAGCATCATGATTGGGTGTGAAAGGGGCGTCCTGGAAAGAATCAGTCGATCACAGAGGATGGAGCGAGTTCACCACTTTGTGAACACATGAAGGATGAAGGAGATGAACACATGAAGCTGCTGTCAGTGAACAGATTGATTATTGATGATTGATTGTGTTAGACCGATGTTTCACTCAGCGTCCACACGGGGAAACATCTGCTCTTTAGCTGCTAAATGCTAAATGTCCAGCAGCTGGTCGGTGACTGAGTCTGTGGGCCGTTTGCTGCTCAGCAGGAAGTCAACTGGCTTTGTGTTGAAAGTCACTTTAAGCTCCGTGAGAGCTGCAGATTATTTGATTTCCTTTTGTTTTACTTCTGATCGTCCGTTTGTTCTCCTTCTTTCCTCTCCTCATTACTGCGCTCTGTGACAACAGAATGTTGTTTTATCTGGAGGTCCATCGCAGTTCACACATCGCTCTTATGAAATGTCAGATGTAGCCAGTTTAGAGTTAAATATTTGTGTGTGTGTGTGTGTGTGTGTGTGTGTGTGTGTGTGTGTGTCACCTCCTGCAGCAGCTCGTTCTCCTCCATGTATTTCTTGGCGGCAGTGCTGGCGCCCTCGGCCTGCTTCTTGAAGGCTTCATTGGAGGCCATGAGTGAGGCCTGCTGGGAGAGCAGAGTGGCGAGACGACGCAGCAACCTGCATGCATGCATGCACGCACACACACACACAGACACACACACGCGCGCTCAGTGAAGTCACTGAAGCCTCAGAGCTGCTCAGCTCATCTGGACACAAGCACAGCACACGTGTAGGACTCGGTGAGACACCGGAGGCTTCAGAGACCAGTGGAGGTGGTCTACAGCAGGGGCGGGCCATGTAACCTGTGGACCACAAGCTGAGCTCACAGCTTTTTTTTGACCTCTGGACAGAAATATTTAGCCTCCATGTCTTGTTGAAAACGCGGCCTTCGGTATAGCTTTTCGTTTTTTAGTGTGAGCTGACATCCTGAGGGTTGGCTGGCAGCATCACCTGTAGCTGTTCACCCACGCATGAGTGTCCTTACATCAATTTTTTTTTTAAAAAACGGCACGCTTTTCAAAATAAAAGCACCATAGTTGTATTGCGTGCACAGCATAAATACTTTTTCATGTATGTTCTAATATAGGCTTGATCTCACGAGGCGGACAGGGACGCCCTGAGGACTGCGCTGCAGCCCGTTTCACAGTACTCGTAAAACTTCGACCTGATTTGACTGGACTCATCTGGGACATTGAAATCTTCCAGGACACCCCCCGACTACTTTTCCAAACAGTAACGCTGGCGGGTAGAAGCAGCCCAGCAGCACAGTGGACAGTTATTAACCGACACTGACGGGTGTGGTTTGAAGGCCTGAGCCTGCGGTTAGTGGACGACCTGCTCCACCAGCAGGAGTCAACGCTAACCCTTGGTGAGGATCCAAGATGAACAAGAAAAGACGTCAGTGACTTTAAAAGAGGGTTCAATGTTCAGCCGGCTCATGTTGACACAGAACAGTGACGGCTGCATTCCATCTATGGGAGACAAACTGGACTGTGACGATGACCCTGAAGCAGCAGAGCAACTCTTCCTCAGCCGTCAGCGGGAACACAGACTGGACGTCACTGCAGGGCTGCAGAGCACAAACCCTCACGACAAACAGTCGACGGCGTGAAAACGAGCGGCGCTGCTCGACAGAGCGGGGTCAGAGCGCTGAGTGAGGGGGTCCGGTTCTGCTGTGGGAGCATCGCTGCTATGATCTGAGTCCACAGAGTTACCCCTGATATTTCCCAGCTGAGGTGTGTGCGCTGTGCGTGTCGTGCATGCTGTGCGTGGCGCTGACAGGCAGTGATGTAACGGTGACTCACAGCGGGGGTGGGCGGCCCTGGAAGGGGAGAACTGCCCCCATTCCTCAGACCTTCAGTCGGAGAGAGCTCATCACTGAGCTGCTGCGTCTGACCGAAGCACCAGTCTGGAACGTGCTGTGCATCGTTTCAATAGGTCAACGCCCGTCTGCAGCCATGCTAGCAGCCCTGTGAGACAGTCTCTGAGCTAACTGCTAACATGTTGATGCTAAGTAGGCACAATGCTGACCGTGTTCACCACCTTAGAGTGTTAGCATGCTAACATTTGCTCATCAGCAGTTGTCAAAGCACAGCTGAGGCTGGTGGTTATGATGTTAGTTTTTTTTTGGTTATGATCTGATGAAGGAACCAGATGAAAAGTCAGAGGATCAGCAGGTTGATGATCTGGAAGCTGAAGTTAATTCTTCTGCAAACATCACAGCTGGAAATGTAACCTGTTTCCACCACAGATCTACTGACCAGTGCTTTGCTTGGACAAAAGGAAAAGAGGCTTCAGAATCATCTCTACGCAAGAGACGATGCTCTCAGCTCCAAATATGGCCACCGGTTCATTCACAGGCTTGGAATAATCCGATCAGCTGCCGGCACTTCAGCCTTTCCATATTTCCTTCTGAGTCACAGTCCAGATCACAGCGGGCTGTCTGTGGAGGGCTCGGTCTAAACGCTGGAGCACTTCCTCCTGGATCCTGTCTTACAACAGCTGCTGCATCACATGTTGCGGCGCTGCGGTGAGTCACCGAACAGCTGCTGCAGACCAGGCTGATCCAGCACCGCCGCTGCCCCCTGCAGGCAGCGCCCAGGTGTGACACAGTGGACTCATTTAGATTCATGAGGAATCTAACTCACTGATCCACAGCAGATAACTAGAACTGTGATGAATGATTGTTTCTGTTCCTGATTAACACGGCTCTGCCTGAGCTGTGAGCGAAGCCTGGAGACATGGGACAACATGAAGCCGACCAACCACAATATGATGAGGCCCAACCAGGGATTGATTAGTCTGATCTTCGTTCCATCATTTTCAATCTTTTCCAGTCTTTAGAGGAAAACTGGCCCTTGTTGATTGTTGATGTGAAACATGACGTGACTCTTTGAAACTTTGAGAAAAGACGTCTTAATGTCGTCTTTGTGTTCATTTGAGATGAAAAATTCAGTGTGTAGCAGCTGTTGAAATGCACGTTTGTCCACGAGCAGACGAGAGACAACAAGCTTTCTCCAATCACAGCACGCCGTGTCACAGACCGCTGAAGCCAATCAGATTTAATTCCTATCTGACCCTTTCCGAGGGTTCAGCCAACCACGGTTCAAGACAGATTCACACCTCTGGGTGCTGTCCAATCAGGATCAGGCTGGAGGATTAACACTGTACAGTGACTGGCTGAGTGTGTGTGTGTGTGTGTGTGTGCTCCCATTGACAAACACACAGCTGCTCAGTCTTTCCATGCTACTGTAAAATTCCTCTGCATTTAGATCTGTGTGTGTGTGTGTGTGTGTGTGTGTGTGTGTCTCTCACAGGCAGAGCAGCAGGGCGAAGCCGGCGATGTACTCGTTCCTCTGAGCTCTGAACAGTTTCATGTGGATGTGTTCGATGGCCGTGGGGTTGTTGGTCAGATCCACCTTCTCCGTCACGCTGTACTTCCTCACCTCACGAACAGCATCTGCGCGCACACACACACACGCACGCACGCACACACACGGCTATAATAAACAGTAGAAGAAGAAAAGCAGAAACGCGAGTGGCCTTGGGAGAAAAGAGGAGTTGGTTGGTTGGTTTGGCGAGCTGTAGTTGTTCTCTGGTGTCAGCTCGTTTGCTCATGGGTCAGGGTTCCACCGTGAGGACACAGAACCAGAACGACCCTGGACCAGAAGAACCAGCAGACAAAGGTCCACTTCACCACCGAAGCCCTGAATACAGCAGCTGATGACGTACGACAGAAACCGGAATCACGTGTTCAGCCAGGAGTAAACGCTCCTCAAGGCCACATGTTGTGCGCTCCACAGCCACTGGAGACGTGACAGCCCTCACCGACGGCGTCCAGAGTTCACTGGACAGTCTGGTCAAATCATTTTGTGGATTCCGTTTTGTCTCGGGCTGCAACCGACATCTATTTTAACAATTAAACCATTAATTACTTAAATCTATCACTTATTGATGACAAAAGGGCTAAATTTTATTATTTCCATAATTCAAAGAACTAAACTTGTTCCGTGTCTTCTTGTTCTTCATGTTCCAAACTGCAATAAAAAACACACTCAAACTGACCCTCTGTCTGTTTTCCAATGGACCAAGTTTGATCAGCGCGTCAGCTTTAGCTAGCGTTAGCTTTAGCTTTAGCTAGCGTTAGCTTGACGACAGCTTCATCGGGGACCATTGCTTCATCACAAACAGAACACAGAGGGTATTTCTGTCCGTTATGTTTGTTTTATGTTAATAATGTAACATATATGATAATAATAATAATAATGTAAGTGCGTGTTTCTCTGCTGCTTCATCGCTCTCTGCCTCCATCGTTTGTCCAACATTCAGCCCAGAGACAAACCAGGCGGACAGTATTTCACAAGGCGTACCATTGGCTGGTTTCCTGCCCCCACCTTAGATGCATCATAAAACAGACCTGATCAACCAATGATGAAACTCATTGCCACTATTTTTAGACCTGATAAGGTGTTTATTGCGGCCGTGACGTGGACTCTCAGGACTGAAGGACAAAACCCGCCGAGGTCACCAGGTTCAACTGACCTGTGACAGCAGGTGAGTTCCACCGTCGTCCTGTCATGAGCGTTTACAACGTGTACGTCATTCAAAGAACACCTGAGCGTCAAACTGAAAGCAGACGCCGTGAATGAATGCTGAGTACATGAGGTGATGAGGAGGCTGTGACCTTCCTCACGTGAACACAAGTGTCCGATTTCCATCATGTTTTCATCGTTTGACCTTTGACTGGAGCTCTCTGAATGACGTCATCTCGTCGTCTCTTCTTCTGTGGTGGTTTAAAGGCACTGACTGGAGGGTTAGCCCCAAACAACAGGAGCGAATGGAGACACGATTCATTCATGTTTTCCACTGTTTCTCTAAATTCAGTTACATTAGCTCTACGTTTGGACAGAATCGAGTGAGGGACATGCTGGTGTGTCCCCCTGCTTTCCTTCAACAGTGACCGAGCAGCAGATCTGTGGTATGAAGGTGCTTTCAACGGTCGTTCTGGGAGTGAAAGCAGCTTCCAAAAAAAACAAACACAACTTTATTCTGAGGCAACGAAAACGAGTGAGACACATACCGATGAGGAGGAAGACGAGGATGGCGATGGCCACCATGAAAGAAGTGTTTCCATAGAGAGCGATGGTCTGGATGATTCGGGATTTGAAGATCTTATTCCACCTGGAAAGTCAAACGCACAATCAGTTCAATAAAATACAGTCTAAGACAGATTACAGCCGCACAGACAGACACAGGACAAACCTGGAGCAGTGGCTCCATCTAGTGTCCCATCAGGACAAAAAGCTACAGAGACAGAAATGAGGAGGAGTGGACCATTCAAATGAAGACAACCAACAAACAGCTGGTGAAATGTGGAATAACTGGAAATCCAAAGCACTGCATGTGTGTATGTACATGTACTACATATATGGAGTACTTTTACTTTGGTTCTGAGGTTTAAAGTTCTAGCTTTTAGTTGATCCTTCAAGATGTTTCAACATGTTGGATCCAGTTCTTTACAACACACTTTAACTTTGTCTTCGTGGTTGTCCATCTTCACACTGAACCACGTAGCTTCAGCGCTCTGATTGAACTGCTCCGTTTTTCATGAACGTGCCTCAGACCTCAGATCAGCTCACTGGGTTCAGTAAACATGTTGAGTGATTAACAGCCTTCAGTGAAGTCTCTGTTCTGAGAGCTGAGATAATCAGAGCGCCTCAGTCTGCAGTCAGGAGGTCTGAAGGCTTTAAATCTGATCAGGCTGACACAGGGGACACACTCAACGCTGCTCTTTAAACCATCGGCGTCACACGTCTTCAGCTGGACCGTCTCTGCCGAGGCGTCCAACAGCACGATGGACGGACGAAACCTCACCAGGCTTCATCATGATGAAGACCAAAGACATGTGGTCGCTACAGCACGTCTCTGATCTTCAGGTTTACTCTCATGTGAGAGACAAAGTCCAAGAAATCTGTGTGTTATTACATCTGAGACACCAAAGCTGCTTTAAATGTGGATGCTACTGTTCAAAATATTAACAGTAATTGTCCAAAAAGACCAGATATAAGACACTTTTTGCAGACATGAAATATAAATGTGCTTCAGTGGTTCAATTTGGGCCCAGTGTGACCACAGACTCCTCTTTTTAACTCCATGTTTGATCCATTTCATGACTCACAGTGAGACGTGATTGGCAGGGATGGAAGGCAACTAAGTACACTCATGCAAGTACAACTTCAAGATACTTGTACTTTACTTGTGTACTCAGACAGGTGTGTACGGACCTCTTAGGTGAGATGAACGGGATGCAGAGCAGCAGGACAAAGAAGACCTCAGCATACAGGAAGGTGGCCACTGCCGTCCACTGGAGACTCATCCTGGCACCTGGACAGGAAGCACAGAGCAGATCAGACCAGGTGAGTGAGCAGATCAGACCAGGTGAGTGAGTAGAGGCAGCAGTGTCTGATTATATTACTGTTCTTTCATTCCTGGATGTGTTTGGAATCACGTGGAGCTTTGGACTGTTGGTTGGACCAAACAAACATGGTGAAGGTGTCACTTCACAATGTTTCCAAAGCAAACGATCAGTCGATCAATGGAGAAAATGATCAGCAGATTGATCCAGAATGAAAAGAATCATTAGTTTTAGTCCTTTGAAACAGTTCAAATGAGCTCCACCTCAACCAACTCCAACAGTCAATCAGCAGATGTGACCTGTGTCCTCCACCACGTGTTCCTAATATTCTGTCCAGTCTTATGAACACACACTGCAGTGCTGGTCACGGGTATGTCGACATGTTTGTGACTCAGAGGTTTCGGCCTCATTGGATGGTGAAATGCTCAGTGTGGGCTGATCTGGGGCCAGTGTGTGAGGAGGTGTGGCGGCTCGGAGCCGCTGTGTCATCTGCTAACGTTACCGTGAAGAAACACACTGAAGCTCAATGAGTCCGTTTCTTTTACTCTAAAACACAAACGAAACGTCGAGCAGCCTGCCGGGTGTGTGTTCGTCCAGGACAGAGACAGACAGACAGGCCAAGTGTCTCCCTTTTCTGTCTCTGTGGACCAGCAGTAAAACTGTGGACTCATTTCTTACAATCTAAAGAAACAGGCTCGACACAGATGACGGAGTAACCGCTGACAGACACGTTAAACAGCCGGTGAACACCGTCTGTTCTCCGGTCATGACAAACCAACTCCTTCAATCTTGTTTACTGCTGAAGTGGACTGAGCTACGTTAGTTATAGTCCTCTTGAAAGACGTTTCTGTTTCGTATATTTGCTGAATTTCTTCAGTTGTTCAACTTCGAACAAAATGTCCTGGTAGCGTCTATTTCCCGGAATTTGATTGACAACCCAGTTTTGTTTGGAATACCTGAACTCGCTTGCTAACTTGTCATCCCCGTGTATTTCCTGAGCTACAATCAGCTAGCTTGTGTGCTCTGTCTACTCGCTGGAGACTCGTTTGTTTCGGGTCAGACACTCTTTTCTAAAATAAACTGTCTCCATGAGTCAAACTTTCTCACTCATACGTGGTGTTAAAATGTGTCGCAGCTGCTGGTTAATAAGGACATGATGATAATTTCGCGCCAGTTGACTAACAAACTAGTTAGCGTTAGCAAGCTAAAACAGTTAGTAGATGTTTGCTTCAGGAGTCTCCGCTAAGACACAACACCTCGTTAATCAGCGGGTCAGACTCACCTCAGAAAGTCCCTCAGACCAAACCCAAAGAGACTCAGTCCACGAGCTGCCGTTGAGCTCTAAACAAGAAAAGATTCTGCTCAGTCAGGTCGGTTAGCCTGTTAGCCTAGCGTCCGACTGTAAACACTTCCGGCTTCCGGCGTTTAATGCCAGCTCATTCCGATCTCCTCACGTGATTGGATACACTGAAACAGAAGGGAGGAGTCAAGATGTGACGGCTCATTACGTCACACATCATTTCACGGTAAATTCATACATTATTGACATGAACATCACGCCAAAGTACAATATGAATACAGATTCAAGTAGTACAATACATATACATATATGTGAATGTGTGTATGGATTTCTATTCGACAGAAAGGTCTAGATGTAGTCTGGTAGAGGGCACAGCACACCCCCTGAGGTCTCCCCCTGAGCCCAGCCGAGCAGTTTTGGTGCTTTGACCAAACCATTTCGGAGCTGTACCATGTGGTAGCCGCGTCCTGTAGTGTCACACAGAGAGACAGAGGTTTGCTGTATTCGTCCTTTACACAGTTGACAGTTCATAGTCCTGACCAGCAGAGGGAGACACTGTCTGCTAAACTGTGGAGGCAGAGCCAGAGGGAGAAGAAGGACGTCTCACTCTGACTGCTTTTCCATGAACCAAAACAACAGCCTGCTCTTTCCTCCTGCCATCTCTCACTCTCTGTCTCTCATTACTGGTCAGACTGGTTCTGCGTCCACAGTAAATTATGAAGTACTGGCCAGATAAGAAGTGAAACTGTGATGTCATCGTATGTAAATATGTGAAAATGGATTTTAATATCCGAGGCGCCGATGAACAAACAGGAACATGAAGCGCCAGCAGAAGCTGCACCTCGACTTTAAAGAAAGTTACTGTTCATGTTTTTGTGTGCGAACAGACATTTTTCTGTGCAGCTTGAAGCCTTTTCAACCACGTCGTGGTCTTCATCCTCAGACGGCTGGAGACAGCTGACCTCAGCATGGAACTTTGGTCATGTGATAGCAGGTGCTCACATAGGTCGCACAGCATTTGATCATCGTGGCACACTCCGTCTGCTGATGGTCTTCATCTGAAATGGTTAAAAGCTGAGGTAAAAACTCGTGAGTGGACCTTGAATTGAGTCCAGATCATCTGGATCTGATGACCATGTCTTTAAAAGTCCTTCTTTGTCCAGTCAGTGTGTTTCCACGTGCTCCAGTGTTCTGCTCATGATCGGGTTTCTGGATCCTGCTTATGTGTCGTGCATGTGAACATCTAATCCTGCTGTCAGAAACCTGGATTTGCTGCCTGGACTCCTCCAGTAGAAACCAGGATAGGATTTTATGGCCCACAAACACCTGATCCTGGTTTCTGATCATTCTATGTTGGTGCAGAACAGTGACTGAGATGTCGAGAGATCAAGACTCAGTGAGGTGTTGTTCCACATTCCTCTCATCATCATCAGATCTCATGTTGGGACTCAAGTTTTTCTCACCCACACAGGAGGAAATAGAGCATTTATTAGGACTATTTTCAGCAGCGGATTAATGCACATTTGGTGCTGTAGTGAGCGTTTGTGTGTGTGTGTGTGTGTGTGTGTGTGTGTGTGTGTGTGTGTGTGTGTGTGAGTCAGAATAAACTATGTGTGTTCATGTGATGGAGGAACAACAGTGATGCTCACTGATGAGTTTTAATGGAGGTCAGAGGAAGAAGATCGATCAGCTGTGACACACTGAACTGTTAGTAGTTAGCGGTTAGCATTCACGTTCGTTTCTGTAAACATACACACTGCAGTACCGGGGAGGAGCTGCTGGGGGCGCCAGAGAGGAAAGCAATACACCCTGAACTCTCTCTCTAGACCTACACCACAAGACCCTGTGAAGATACCACACACACACACACACACACACACACACACACACACACAGTGTTCTCTCTGCTTCATAAAAACGTCAGCGCTCATAAAGACTTTTTATCTCTGTCTGTCTGTTTTTATGTTTTCTTCACTCCTCCTCTTCTCCCCTCACTCTATTTTCACCCAGCCCCCCCCCCCCCCCCCCCCCCCCCCCCAGGTGTCCTAAATCACACGTTAAACCTCGTTAAAAGGTTTCTTCTGGTCGCCGGGCGGAGTAGAGTCAGACAGAGGCAGTGAGACACATGATTGGCTGATGGTGTTTTCTGGGTGGCCAATGGAAAAGTGGGTAAAGGTGCAATTTATGAAAAAGCAGGCGAGGACACACACACACACACACACACACACACACACACACACACACACACACACTGCATGGTGGTGAGTGTGAGCTCATGTTCATGTATGAAGGTTGTACTGTTAGTAGTACTACTACAGTAAGTGTGTGTACTACTGAGTCCCCACATCTTCGTCCCTCCTCAGCTCTAATTCGTCTTAAATGACTGATCCTGTGTCATCATCCAGCCTTTGTCTCCACAGACGCACAGAGGTGGTGTCGGGGGTCTCCACCCCACCTGTCCCAGCAGACATCACCTGTGGTATGTCTGTCCTGATGGTGGACAGTGTCCCGTGGTGTTTTCTACTGAATGTGCTGTAGCAGGACACTTCATAGTGTGACTGAAAGTGGAATAAATGTCCGTCTGTCCTTCTGCGTCTGAGTGTACATTTCACAGCAGCACTAGAAGAACTACTCAGACCTTTGAAGTACCAAATGTAAAAGTACTCATTATGCAGAATGGCCCATTTCAGGTTCAGGTGTGTCAGCCACCCCTACTGCTAACAGGTACATAGGATCCAGCACATAGCCAGGACCTCTCCATGGACGAACATTGAGCAATTAGCCTTAAAGAGCTCAGAGACTTTAAACTGTCGGAGGACGCCGCCTTTGACAGTCAGTTCTTATCATTTCTGCCTTTCTAGATTTTCCCAGATCGACGGTGAGTGTTATTGTGAGGTGGAAGCCTGGAAACAGCAGCAGCTCAGCCATGAAGTGTCAGACCAAGAAGCTCGCCGATGGCAGCCGGCGAGCGCCGAAGCGTCTAAAACTTGGCCGTCATCTGTCGCATCAGCCGAGCAGCTGCACGCAGGCTTCACGCCGCCATGCGGCTGAAGCGGTGTGACACATGCTGCTGCTGGACTCTGGAGCTCTGCGGACTGACGGACGCTTCACGATCTGGCAGGTGGATGATGGGTGGATGCCAGGAGAACACCACCTGACTGCTGCCTGCGGTGGAGTTTGGTGGAGGAGGTCTGGGACCCGTGTGTCAGTGCTCATGGTTTTAAAATGAGACGTCCAGCGAGCTCCTTCTCAACCTGTCACACCGTACCTGTGACGACTGTACGGGTACTTGTAGTGAAGTAAAAAGGATGCGAATACTTCCTGCAGCTCTGCTTCAGACTGAAACAGGCTCGACGATGAACACCAACAGATCAACCATCGGCGTGTTTGTGTGGACCAGGCATCTCCAAACTATTCCACAAAGGGCCGAGTGGCTGAAGGTTTTCTTTCCAACCAAGCAGCAGCACACCAGACTTGACTCATTTCATCAGCTGATCTCAGTCTTCAGAGAGCTGATTGGTCAGACTTCGTGCTCTTGATTGGTTGGAGGAAAAACCTGCAGCCACACGGCC
>NC_135083.1:707500-722500 GCF_051107435.1 Chaetodon auriga
ACGGGTCCTGCTGACTCAGCATTCCGTCTGTCATTTGGTTGCCATGGTAACTGCATCATGTGATCAATCAGAAAGACGATCAATTGAACCTTGTCTGTTCTGCTAATTGATTGATGAGAAGCTCTAATGGACGCCGTCCTTAATGAACCATTAGCTAATTGGCTGGAGCTGGGCCGATAGGACGGAGGGGTGTGTGTGTGTGTGTGTGTGTGTGTGTGTGTGTGTGTGTGTGTGTGTGTGTGTGTGTCCTGCTCTCCGTCATACAGATGACATTAATATCCAGCCAATCGATGAGCAGGAGGAGGAATTAGAAAATGTGATGAGACAGAGGACAAAGGGAAGCGGTCCAACCCAGAACTTCACTTCCCATCATGCACCTGTCACACTTGAAGAGCGCGCCGGTGATCGTCCTGCTCTCCAGAGGATCCCTCCTCATCACCCTGCAGCGCCACCCGGAGGACAAAACGCACATCAGATCTGATGATTACGTCCACGGTCCACAGAGACGCCGTCTCCTGTCCCAGTTACTGCTGAGGTACTGTCCTGAGTACTGACTCACTCACTGCAGACACTGTACTTGTCAGTCCAGCTGTAGTTACTCATTACTTTCCAGATTAAGATTTTTACACACAAACACATGAAGAGTTTATAAAACGTGATGCTGTAACATTCAGGATGCGGATTATTGCTGGATTAGAGCATTTAGATTTTAAAAGGTTCTGGATTAAATGACGTATCTGCGTCACTGAGCAATCCTGAATCAGAGTATTTAGGTTCAGATTAGCTCAAGATTAGAGTATGTAAATACTCAATTAGTCCTGGAGTAAAGTATCAGGGACGACTGCTGTACTACAGTATTTAGGCCATAAATGTATTTATGATGGTAATAATCCAGATTAACCCTGAATTACATGAAGTATTTAGGTACTGGGTTAATCTGCACACTGCACATTTAGTGTGCAGGCTTCTTCTTCAGCAACAGATTAAATTAATTCTGGATTATAACTAATTGTTTTCTATTTTCCTAATTTTACATTAATCCTGGATCGGAGTATTTACACTCATTGCAGCTTGATGAGTCATTGTTTTGAATGTCTGAGATATAAAAGGTGATCACACCCTGTCCAGAGATTAGTCTGTACCTAAATGTATTCACTGGTTGCTGGACGTTTCTGCAGGATGGTCTGGTTTACTTTCTGGACAGCAGACATTATTTTGATCCATTGCTCCACGGCTACTCTTGCCAGTTCCCATTACAGACACATCTGAGAATAGACCAGTCCGGTGGGACATGTCTATCACCAAACAGACCAAGTCACCTCAGCACTCCAGCAGTCTATTTTCCATCTGTGGGGGCCGTGTACATCCTGACCTAAATATCTTAAATCAAAATATCTTCTTTCATTAATGAGCAACAATTCTTGGCCCGGTCTAATCTCTGGAGAGTGCATGTTATTACCAACCGTGAAGCTCAGAGAATAGTCTGATCCACTGGGATGTGTCAGCATCTGTGTCACTTAAATAAGACTCTAAAAATGTAAATAAGAATCTAAAAGTCATTAAATGATGATAATAAGTAAGACTGACATTTTGTGCAGCGAGCTGCTTCCCACAGTTCTGTATCCATCTAATCTCTGGAGAGTGGTGGTTAATTTTCTCCTGAGGGATTGTGGGTATTTTCATCTCACTAACAAACACTGAGAGCCTCATTAACTGCAGTTCAGAGAGAGCTGGTTCGGCACAGTCTAATCCCTGGACGGCTGCTCTCTCTTTACTCAGTGTGTTCAACCTGCGCCAACAGTTTAAACGTTTCCAGCACCGGCGAACGTGTGAACGCTGTTCCACAACAAAACGCGTTTTCACCACCTCCAAATTCTCGTCGTGTTCACGGCGAACGAGGCCAGACGACAAAACGCTGCCAGCAGGAAAAAACTGCTCGTTTCTGAAGAGAAGCCGCGGAGAACGCCGGCAGGTGGAGCGTCCGCACGACCCCAACGCTGCCAAGACATCACGGCCGCCACAGAGGGATGACTGAAGCCAGAGGCCCCTGAAGCCTGGGGCCCCTGAAGTCTAGGGCCCCTGAAGCCTGGGGCCCCTGAGGTCAGAGGCCCCGAAACTAGAGGCCCCTACAGTCTGGGGCCCCGGAAGCCTGGGGCCCCTGAGGGCCTGTCAGTCCTCTGTGTGTGTCGAGGGTTGGAGGAATCCTGCAGCGCTCCACCTGTTCTGGTTTTCTTGATCTCTTCATGACGCAGCATGTTTGACGTGTCCTCCAGATACGAGGTTTCCACGCTCAGAGCAGGTCAGTCATGTGACTGACAGACATCAGATCTGTGAGGAGGAGGAGGAGGCTGTGACCTTCCTCACATGAACGATCAACTCTTTGAACGCCGTCATGTTCTTGTCTCTTCTTCTGCGGTGGTTTAATGGCAGCGTCGGGAGGATCGGCTCCACCTGCTGTTCGTCTCCATGAGTCAGCGTTTTTTAACGCAGTGACATCACTGACGGAGCTGACCTCACTTGCTAACGAGCAGGTCTGATTATGAACGATGGATCGATGGATCGATCAGATCGATCAGAGCAGACTGACAGCTGACGGCTTGGACGGCTGGTTGGACAGTAAGACGTCAGTTTACTGCACCGAGTACTTTTACTTCAAACCTGAAGTAAACTCTGCCACCACAGGTGTGCTTTGTTCTGAGTGAACAGGAAACAGGTGAACAGAAAACAGGTGTGCCGACGTTTTGTTCTGATACTTCAGTCTTAATTATTCCAAGAAACGAGGAAACATTAAAGTCACTTTAACCTCGTCAGAGCGAAACAGAAGGAAACGATGTTGATGTGAAAGTCTGTCGACACAAACAGCAGAAGAAGAAAGAGAGAGAGAGAGAGTGTGTGTGTGTGTGTGTGTGTGTGTGTGTGTGTGTGTGTGTGTGAGCGCGCACGCTGTGGAAATGAGGAAAATCATGACTCATCGCTTTTCACCGTTTATGATTAACGGTTAATTTGGGAGAGTGGCTGCATGTGTGTGTGTGTGTGTGTGTGTGTGTGTGTGTGTGTGTGTGTGTGTGTGTGTGTGTGAGACACCTGTAGATGCTGACTGGGCAGCTGGTTAACTGGCAGCACAGTCTGAGTCAGGACTTTACACACACACACACACACACAGACACACACACACACACACACACACACACACACACACAGACACACGCACATGCACAGACACACACACACAGACACACACACACGCACACACACATGCACAGACGCACACACACACACACACGCACAGACGCACACACACACACACACACACACACACACACACACACACACACACAGACACACACAGCTGTAATCAAATCTCTGCTGCAGCTCGTTTTGTTAATGAGCCTCCAGCTCAGACACATACCAGCGTTTAACTCCGCCCACCTCCTACCAACACCCCTCCCTGATTGGTTGAGAAGTCACAGTGATTGACAGGTGCTGGGAGTTAACTGGTCTTAAACTAGTGATGAAGACTTCAGGGCAGATTGCTCCTCTTCCTCTCAGTGTTTTAAAGTGGAGTTTCATGGTTTTAAATATCTGAAATTCACGTATCATCTGTTCAACGTCGTCCGTGTTCTTTAACAAAGTATTCACGTCAATATACTCACAGGACAAAAAGTAAAAGTACTCCTAATGCACAATGGGCCATTTCTTACTTTACTAGGTTAGTCAGTATTGCAGTATTGCTCTCTGATCTCCAGAAGTAGAAAGTACCATCAAATGGGAATACTCAAGCAAAATACTGAAGTACCTCAAAGCTGTATAAAAGTAGAGTAAATGTACTTAGTTACTTTCCACCAGTGCAAATATGATGTCATCACATCCATCCGTGGACAGGGACTGTGATTGGCCTGAAGTCACATGATCACTCACTCGGCCCGTTCTCAGTAATGTGGTTTATGAAGACTCTGAGGACACGTGTGGGTCTCTCTGCACAGCTGCAGTTCCTCTAATGCCCACTAGATGCTGCCAGAGGCTCACGCTTCTCTCCACAAACACAAATAATTAAACCAATTAATGTCCCAACAAACGAAGCGTCTCCATTGGCTGCAGGTTCAGGTCTGCTGCGGCTCTGGAACCAATCAGGTCTCGTTCAATTAGGCCATAAGAGGGAAACTGAGCGACCGGATGACAGTTAAATAAGTAACAAGGTACAGTATACGTGTTTAGCAGTTTTATTACTACTAAACAGTACACTAATACAGTTTAGTACAAGTACTACTAACAAGTATCCTGAGTTAAACGGCAGCTTTAAGTGAAAGATTCAGTTTGTTCCTGTTTCTGATCTTTAAATCCTGGAAAATGGTTGAAGAGTTTGAGCTTGAGCATCTGTCTGTCTCCACCCGCCTGTCTGTCTGTCTGTCCGTCTGTCTCCACCCGCCTGTCTGTCTGTCCATCTGTCTCCACCCGCCTGTCTGTCTGTCCATCTGTCTCCACCCACCTGTCTGTCTGTCTGTCCGTCTGTCTCCACCCGCCTGTCTGTCTGTCCATCTGTCTCCACCCGCCTGTCTGTCCGTCCGTCTCCACCCGCCTGTCTGTCCATCTGTCTCCACCCACCTGTCTGTCCGTCTGTCTCCACCCGCCTGTCTGTCCATCTGTCTCCACCCGCCTGTCTGTCCATCCGTCTCCACCCACCTGTCTGTCCATCTGTCTCCACCCGCCTGTCTGTCCGTCTGTCTCCACCCGCCTGTCTGTCCATCTGTCTCCACCCACCTGTCTGTCCATCTGTCTCCACCCACCTGTCTGTCTGTGTCTGTCTGTCTCCACCCGCCTGTCTGTCCATCTGTCTCCACCCACCTGTCTGTCCATCTGTCTCCACCCGCCTGTCTGTCCATCTGTCTCCACCCACCTGTCTGTCCGTCTGTCTCCACCCGCCTGTCTGTCCATCTGTCTCCACCCGCCTGTCTGTCCATCCGTCTCCACCCACCTGTCTGTCCATCTGTCTCCACCCGCCTGTCTGTCCGTCTGTCTCCACCCGCCTGTCTGTCCATCTGTCTCCACCCACCTGTCTGTCTGTGTCTGTCTGTCTCCACCCGCCTGTCTGTCCATCTGTCTCCACCCACCTGTCTGTCCATCTGTCTCCACCCGCCTGTCTGTCCATCTGTCTCCACCCACCTGTCTGTCCGTCTGTCTCCACCCGCCTGTCTGTCCATCTGTCCCCACCCACCTGTCTGTCTGTGTCTGTCTGTCTCCACCCACCCACCTGTCTGTCCATCTGTCTCCACCCGCCTGTCTGTCCATCCGTCTCCACCCACTTGCCTGTCTGTCTGTCCATCTGTCTCCACCCGCCCGTCCCGCTCTCTCTCTGGTGTCTTTTAATCAAGCGTTCTTCCCGATAATGGAAACCTGTGATAACAGCTCTTCTGTTGCTGCTGCTGATAAGCCCTGCAAAGCCTGGATCATTGTTCTCCATTAATTAGTCTGTACCCTTGCCAGCATTCGATGGCTGACGGCGGCGCAGCGGGAGGCCGAACTTAAAGTCACCTTACGAACGAGCAGATATGAAGTGTGAAGAGTCAGCGCTGTCAAACCTCAGGACACAACTGCTTTGGAAAAAAGACTTTCTGTCTGATTTCTGTCTCCTTTTCATACATTTTGAAGTTGTGTTTGACCATTTTGCATCAGATATTTAATTCACAGGTATATTCTGAGCTAACGAGTAAAAACACAATAAATCCTGAGTCCAACTTTTCCATTACACTTTAGTGAAATCACACAAATATACAAACTCAGCAGAAGGCAATGGCAATGGTATAAAAACGGACACAGGCTATTACATGAAGAAGATTCATCATCATCATCATCATCATTACATTTTAACTCAGCAAAAATTAAAAAAATAAAAACAAGGCAATGGCAAATGGTATCAAAAAATGGGCCCTGACTACATCCTGGAAAGCACTGCATCAAGGCGACGTGTGTTTCTGCGTTTGCAGTGAAAATAACAGTTTTCCAGGCAGAGTGAATGAACGGCAGCGCTGAGGCGCAGCGGGAGGCCGATCGACGGGCTTCGTCCGTGGACCGGGAGGATCTGAGTGCTGTGATGTCATCAGCCTACAGACACATGACAACTAGAGTCAATAATAAATAGAATTCATGTCCGATGTGTGTTCAGCAGCAGTCTGTGAGAGCGAGCAGCTAAACCAGCGTGTTTAACTTTAAACTAAAGTTTAAATAAGAGTTTAAAGATGCCAGAAGGAGCTGAAGCACCAGGAAGTCCTGCAGCAACAAACCAATTCCTGTTTCCTCGAACGACAGAAGCAAACAGAAAACACAGCCAGAAGCATCCAATCAGATTCTGCTGACGTCAAGCTAAAGCTCGTCCACGTCGCCAGTTACCGACTCCGAGCGTCGACGCCAAAGTCCAGAATACGATTTATCTGAAAGCTTCTGCACATCCGACTGCTGAACTCAAAGATGCAGCAAATAGCAAATGAAACGTCAGAAACAATAACCATCGGGGATCAAACATTCAACTAGAAGGACCCAGACCAGGTCCAGGATCTGAAGTGAGCCGGGTCTACGTGAGATCATCGACTCTCCTCACAGTCCTTCGGTCTGACTGTCCTCAGGTCCACTTTGGTTCAGGACCCTGAAGGATGTCGTGGAGTCCTCTTGGAGACTCTCTGTGGTACATGAACTCTTCACCCTCTCATTGAGCTACATGACATCACAGCGGACTCATGGCGTTGCGTTTAGAACGCGCCACGAAGCCTCGCAAGCCAACACCTGAAGCGCCGCCTGAATGAACAATCCCATCCTGAACTAAGACACAAGATCCAGTGTGAGCGGTGCTTCTCAACCGGTGGCTCGTGGACCCAAACGAGGCCTTGGTGAGATCTGGGAGTTGGTCGGATTGTGTTTTAATCTGAGACTCTATTCAGGAAAGTGCTTACAGATGGTTAACATGAACTTAGTGGATCGTGATCCCGCAGCAGCTGAGAAGCACCGGCTCAGAATAATAATAATTAGAATCATAATAATAATAATAATCATATTATGGTACAATAAAGACATCCGGCTCCCCGCTCAAGCTCAGAGGGGAGCCCAGTGATTCGCTGTTCTATGGTACAATGAAGCCCGCTGGGACGGCGTCGGCTCAACTCGACCAACCGTCTGGTAGGCGGGAGGGGCTTAATGGGGGGAGGGGGTCCTCCCATGGATGTCCAATGGGAGATCAGGGCACCTCTGATTTTCAGCGGGGGAGCACCCACCTTCGTCTCCTGAGGCCCCCGCTGATTAGAGATGATGTGAAGAAACATTCATGGAATCACCACCGAGTTCGATCTGCTGTTGGTAGAACATGGAACTCCTCTAACTTCTCAATGGAGATCAATGGGAGCACTGTGGCCGCCCTGAAGCTCCCAATGGTTTTAAATGGAAGTTAAACAATTCTCAATTTGTAGCCACCGTTGGTCTGAAATGGGAGATTCCTAAAACTTATTTCACCTTATGAATTCCTTTTTGGTCCAATGGGAGACTAGAAAAACGATGTCGCTCATCAGCTCTCGCTCCACTTCGCTGTTGAAATCAGTGGATCCATTGTTTTGAAACGGGAGTTTCCTAAAAATCCCAAATAATATCTGCTGACAGAGCATTTCAGCTGCAAAGATCACGTAAATTCAACTCCCATTCACTTCCAATGAGGGATCAGGTGATTTCCATTTCAGACCAACAGGACATTAGCTCGAGTCCCATTGATGTTCTGCCTCTGAGCACCTGGACACGTGGTCTGAAGAGTCGGAAGGTGTGAACGACTCTTGTGAACGTTCGCTGTGTGAGTGGGTTTGAGGGACGATTGTGATCAATCAAACCGATTGATCTGTTGGCCTCAGCAGGACAGGATGGGAAACGACAAACCAAAACCTCGACTCGACTCTTCCATCGTTCCCCCTTTTCTGTCATTGAAGTCTACGGCTCCACTTCTGATTGGTCCACAGACTTTAACGAGGATGCGACTGACAGGTTTCACTAAACGGGATCAGATCAATAGAAGAAACTCTTCACCTCCACTGACGGACGTCACTGATCTTTGAGTTTAAAATGACACTTTGGTAAACAGGACAGTTTGACACAGTCGGTGGTCGTTTCCCAGCCTGCACGTGGACGTTTACGACACGTGTTGTGTGTTAAAGTGTGTGTTTGTGTGTTTTTGCAGTAGAAGTATGACGTTCTCTCTCTTCGACGCTGTACAAACTAATAAAACCGAGTACATCCTCCCACAATAAATATGTCATCATAAAAAATAAATTAAAAGAAAAGAAATCAATAAATATCTCACCGCCGGAGAACTGTGTGTGTGTGTGTGTGTGTGTGTGTGTGTTCAGAGGATGGATATGATGCTAATGTGTGTGTGTGTGTGTGTGTGTGTGCTGAAACAAACACACACGCGAGCTGCTTGCTGCCACAGTGGAAACCATCCAAACGTCGATTCGTCCCGGCTGGATTTCAGCCGTTTTTCTAAGGTCTCCATTTTGTCGCTCTCCTCTCCTGATTGGTCGTCCTCTCTTTCTATGTTCTGCTGCCGACGGCTTGAAGATATAAAAACACTACAGATTAGAGCCGAGTACTGCGTTTAAGTTTTGGTTTGTAGAGCCGAGACGATCCCAGAGTACCTGAGCTGACCTGCTTTGACAATTTCAACAAAACGTGTCAAAGTGTTAAATGTCGGCTGAAAACAACCTTTTTCTTCTAAACGTTCTGATTTCAGATCAGGTGAATGAGATTTGAACCAAACAGTGATGGACCAGAACTCCACAGTCAGAGACGTCGTGTCCACCTCAGACCATCTTCGTCAGGTAAATGTGAGCGTAGCAGCGAACCTGTCTACGTACTGAATATCTACACAGAGCTGTGATGACATTAAACACACGTGTACAGGTGTGCTTACATCCTGACCTTTACCTGAGGAGGACCAGCTGTGTGAGGAACACGTGTGCAGGTATTAAACCTTGAGGTTTTGTTTGGTCACACCTGCCTGACGTCGTCCTTTCTGTCCTGAGACTCGTCAAAAACACGTTTTCGTCCTGTTTCTTTACGTTCGAACGAATTTTATCACGTTTGTTTTCTCTCGGATTGTGAAGCCGAGCTTCTTTTTGCCTTTTTCTCCTCCTCTCTCAGGCTGTTTCTCCTCCTCTCTCAGGCTGTTTCTCCTCCTCTCAGGCTGTTTCTCCTCCTCTCAGGCTGTTTCTCCTCCTCTCAGGCCGTTTCTCCTCCTCTCTCAGGCTGTTTCTCCTCCTCTCAGGCTGTTTCTCCTCCTCTCAGGCCGTTTCTCCTCCTCTCTCAGGCTCTTTCTCCTCCTCTCTCAGGCCGTCTCTCCTCCTCTCTGCACTGGGAGCGTTTCCTCCTCCCTCCTCTCGGAGACCTCTCCTCCCTCAGCTGGTTTGATGGATGACGTTGCCTCCGTCTTTTCCTCCCTGATCAGTATTCTCCCTCTCTCCTCTCTTTCTCCTGCCCTCAGTATTCCAGCAGAGTCTCCTTCCATCCCTCCTCCTCCTCTTCCTCCTCCTCTCACTTTAGCATGCAGAAAGAGAATCTGACCTCCTCTTTCATCCTGATCCTTGTGCTTTCTGCTCTAACATTTATTTATCCTCTCTGCATTTGCAGAACATCAGGTTTTCCTCCTCTTCTTCACCTCTTTGCAGGACAGACCCTCCTCATCTGCTCTCTCCTCTCTGCAGCTGAATAGTAATTTCTCCTCTTCCTCACTCTTCAGCATGCAGCAGGCGTTTCCTCCTTCTCTACACTGTCTATGCATCATCCCTTTCCCTTCCTTTACATTCTCCTCTGGGGACTCACTCATTTCTCCTCCTCCTCCTCCTCCTCCTCCTCCTCTAAACTCATCTCTTCTCACCGGCTGATCAAAACGGTGACGAGGACACAAAGACAACGTCTTCGTTTTGCTCGATTCATCAGTTATTGATGACTTTGAGTTTAAAGGACGATCTGAGATTTTTATTTAAAGAAAAAAAAGATCCGATCGAGCGATTTACACGACGCCACGCAAAGAAAAAGATTTTTAATTGAGCCGCAGATACGATCAGTGATTTAACGGTTGAGTTTCCACTGCAGCAGCGCGCACACACACACACACACACACACACACACACACACACACACACACAGGTCGGATGAACAGTGGTATTGGTATGGTAGTGGCTTCCCTCCCTGTTCTATAATTAATCATCTAAAAGGCAGTCTTTTATCAGGACCCTTCCTCTTCCTCCTCCTCCTCCTCCTCCTCCTCTTCCTCTCTCGGGTCCTTTTGGCCCCAAAGATTCAAACGACAGTGAAACAACAGCAAGAAAAAAAAAGGTGCTTTGTAGCTTTATGGCATCGCAGAGAGCCAAAAGAGAGACGCTTCATCTGTGGCAGAACGCTCTCACAGAGCTCGCTGGCCTCCATCCAGAGTCCCTCAGACCTGATGGTGCTTTCAAACACACCGACTAAAGACTCTTCCCAGAGGTCACATGGGAAAAAACAACTAAAACAAAACAGCAATTGATGTGGAAATATGTGCGGGTTAGCAAACGGTGCCTGCTGATGAGCTAAAGTTTAGTGTGTTGAAGTTTGCTCGTCCCCCAGATTGAGGGTTTGAAACCGGTCTCCCTGCTGCACCGAGTCTCTGATGTGAACACTGGAGCCCACGAGAGACGCTCTGATACCGAGTGGAGACGGAACGAAGTAATCTGAAGAAAATGAGTGGCCGCTTGCAGCAGGGTTCGAGTTTTTGTGTTTTCAAAAGGTCAAATTTCATTGTTGAACAAATGTTGGAGCTCTGAACGACATTTACGTTCCAGCTGTGCAGAGTGAAAATGTTCTACCACAGATAAGATGAGGTGTGGGGGGTGAGGGGTGCAGCTTTGTCCTCCATCCATCATCCATAAAGGGAATTAGAGTGTTTCACACTGGGTTCAGTTTTTGGAGTTACAGTTTAACTCACTGGTTACCAGCGTTAACAGGGCTGGGGCTCATTTTTGACGTAGACCATCCAGGTGGATGGAGGTACAACTCCCCCGTCTCCTCCTGAGGTGATCTCTTGAGTCATCGAGTGAACAGTTGAAGAACTGAGTCTGAGCCGTCAGTGTGAAAGCACCGTCATTCCTCTTCGGGCTGTAAAAGAGCACAAAAGCCCAACAAAACAAAGACTCCATCCGAAGCTACACATGCAACCATTTGACCCCTCCAAACACCACCCAAACCTCCAGGCCACCTCTCCACCCGAGACACTACACTCCTGTTCAAACAAACATCCCATTTGGCAAAAAAAAGTACCAAAAAGTCCACTTTGTTTGTCCACCTTAGACATACGGAGCTGAGATTCAGTTCAGTTCAGCTCCTTCAGGTTCCAAGTAGAACCCGTTCAGTCCGGTTAAATCCAGTTTGAGCTGGTTTATTCCGGTCTGGCTGGATGGTTTGAGGATGGGGTCGCAGTCCGATCCACCGCCCTGTCTCTTGGCTCTCTCTCTTTCTCCAGACTCTGATGTAGCATAATGTTCAGCTTTATACAAGTTCGGCTCCTTAAAATCCAAACTGTCAAATCCACAAAGTTCTTGTTACATGTTAACATTTCAATATTTCTTTTTTTCCTTTCTTTTTGTTTTCTTTTTTAACTTTTATACTTTATCATCATTATTATTATTTCTTTTTTTGTTGTTTACAATTATGGCCACAAGTCTTAAAAGTTCTTGAGTCCGGTCCGGCTAAAACTCCATTCCAGGTTGTTTTTGATCCGGGTTTGGTCCAAGTCCGGTCCAGTTCTGACGTGATCCGGTCCGGTCATTACATGGCACTGGGCTTGTAGCTCTGCACAGTATTTCCCCCTGGGCACAGTTAGCATGGCGCTGTAAAGCATGGCTGTATGTGGGTGTATGTGCAAGGTCCGACCGTCGCTGAATCCAGAACCCCCTTTTCCAGGTCTTTCTGATCCTGGAAAAACGCCTGTCAGTCCACTTTCGGAAGTTGTTCGCTTCCAAAAAATTAGCGCATCAACCTGCTTATTTACAGACCTTGCCTGTGTGCCTGTGCTGGAATGTATTCAAAACGTAATTCTGGATTAATTTGTTTAATTATTCGTGATTCTGCCGAATTCCACAGTCTTGATTGGTCAGGCAGTACATTACTAAAGAGTCTTCCTGGCCAACAGGATGGCCAGAGGCCAGCGTGACTGACCAATGACAGAGAAGGGTTGAGGGGGAGGAGGAATAAAAAATGGGGTGAAAGAAGAAACGAGTAAGGATGGAAAGGAAGGGGGAAGATAGAGGAGGAGATGAAGTGAGGGAAAGGGTGAAGCAAAGTAGGATGTGAGATTCTGAGGAGTTGAGGATGGAAGGAGAGGAAAAGAAGATGGCGGGAGAAGACAGGTTTATGGACACAGGTACTGGTCGGTCAGTAGGCATCGGGCTCAGTGTGCTGTGGTACAGAGTGATTGTCCAGAGAAAAACATTGAGCGGTTTATTTAAAACAGCAACTTGGAAACTTCTCGGTCCTGGTGAAACTTGGCTGAACAGTCCAAGGTCAGGTCAAATTGTCTCAGCTCATACAGTCCTTATTTCCTGATCCCGACAGATGAATTCCTCTTATTTTTCACCTGGATTCCACATCTTTTCAGACTAAGCAGTGATATCAAAGTTAGGTCAAGTCATCACGTTTTGGGACATCAGTTTATTTGCTTGCTTCCTTTCCTTTGATAAAGCTTTAAACAACCTCTTGAATCCTTCAAAAGTTCAAGATTGACTTTGACGCCTCCTTCCTTAAAGCTTGACCTGAACGTCTTATGGTGAATCCCGACCCTTCCATTCAAGGCTGAGGATTCAAGGTGAGGATAAATGGCCCAAAATAAAGACATCAGCAAAGAGGCTTCAACTCCTGCAGTCAGTAAGCCTTGACGTTGACCTTTTGATGTTTAGCCTGGATTCGTCCAGGCCACAATGAGGCTCTGAAGGTAAGGTTGATGTTACTGTAACCTTCTGACCATCAGCTTAGTTTCCTGATCCTTCAGACCTTCTAGTCTGAGTCTGTAGCTTTGACAGAAACTTAACTTGACCTTTGGCTCCTCAACCCAGCATTTGACAGTTCCAAACCAGTCTGTGAATCCTGAAGTTAGGTCGATTAGTCCACATCCATTGTTTGGTGAAACCTGACTCAGTCTTTAGTTTCCACAGCAACCTTGTTTTGATCCCTGCTTACGCCTGCAGTGAATTTAAATCCAAATCCAAACCGACAGATGCATCGAGAAAGTTTGTTTTTCCCAAAGTGACCCCACACCACGCCGAGGTCACGCTGTAATGTATCCAAATCGGTTTGGAAACTGATTCTCCACCCCAAATCCCACCAAATGGAGGTAGTTGGGGTCCCAGCCAGCCAGTTAATCAGTCTTCAAATCAATCAATCAATCAATCAATTGACAAATAAATTGCTGATGGATTGATTGCTAAAGGGCTGGAGCTGTGGCTGTCAGTTCGGTCCAACACTGAGAAGGTCAGCTGACTGCTCAAACAGTTCAGAAAAACAAAATGCCCTCATTCCCCCTCCCCCATTCTTCGTCCCCATCGCCCCATCCATCCATCAGTCCATCGGTCCATCAGTCCATTCGTCCTTCCCCTCCTCTCAGCTGCTTCCAGACATCAAGTTGATGGCTTGCTCCAGTTTGTGCCTCAGTTTGTGTTTGCGACAGTACCCATCCCGATCCAACGACGTCAGGATCTGCAGAGATAGAAGAAAGACATGAAACCGCCGCCTTCGACAGTTTAGAGCCAACAGAATCCTGCTGCTTTAAACAAGAAAGAGACAATATGAGCCCTGATACAATATAAAACCTCATCAGCTAGCTTTATCATAAGAAGAGAATGTGGTGTCCTGAGGGCGGTGCCACATGAACGCAGTCTGCCCATTGATCAGAATATCTGAGGTTAGATCAACATGACATTGACATCCCAGACTATCAAGGTGAAGAAGAACTGAACCTGAAGGCGAAGCTCTGGATTTACTGGTAAACTCCAATCATCATCTATGGTCATGAAATTTGGGAAGTGACCAAAAGAATGTGAGCACACATTTAACTTTTCAAGGTTCGTTTCCTCTGTAGAGTCTGGACTAACCCTAACAGAGAGAGAAGCTCTGACATCCAGAAGATCGAACGAATGAATGAATGAATGACGGAATGAATAATGGATGTTTTGGCATCTGCTGGATGAAATTTTGCAGAGATATTTCATGTTTCCAGCAAGATGAATTGTAATAACTTTGGTGATCTCTTTATGTTTCATCCAGCACCATCATCTGGCCAAGATTTCAATCGGTTCAATACTCATGTGGCTGTTTGTCTTGGAGCCGCTGGGCCCATAAATATGTCCATCAGAGTTCATCTCAGTCTGACCAGTGGTTGAAAAGATGTCTTGCGTGGACCAAAGTGATGCCCACGTGATGTTATTCCCTCTGCACTGACTGCAGGCCACTTCAGTCATGGACAGGTGGACACAGTCATTGACAGTCTGCCTACGTAGCAGCAGGTGAGATCCAGGCCGATCCAAACACACTAACGTCAAACCCGACACTGATGACGGCTGCACAAGCAAACAACTGTGATACCATCGAGAGGTGAAACCCCGCCCCCCCTCACCTCTTCCTTGTACTTGTTGATGTAGAAGTAGAGCTCACTGAGCGCGCTCAGTGTGTTGAACTCGTTGCCGTGGAGACGGGACTGTTCCACCAGGTAGGCATCCATGTCCTGATCACTGATGCTGGGCATCTTGGCAATATCCCTGTAGTACCTGCAGAGCACACCCACAGTTTAACTTTACCAACCATATCAACCAGCTAATGTGACGCTTTAAGCTTAATGAACCCAGATAATTACCCAAAACAAACTGTGTATTTGTGTTTACTTTTGCTAAAACAATCAATTGCCTTATTAGCTGTCAGCACTAATTAACATGACTAATTAATTAAGCGTCT
>NC_135083.1:735000-737500 GCF_051107435.1 Chaetodon auriga
AAGAACTGTGTTTGGTCCTCTGCTCTCAATCATCCTGTCATTTATCTTGTGCAGTTTTGTAATGTAATAAAGTACATGTTGTGACCCCCTGAGGGGCCGCAGCCTCGTGTTGAGAACCTCTGCTGTCAGTGTTGGTGTGGTTCTCACATTGTTGGTTTCCACTCCTCCGTACTTGGCTCGGACTTTGGGCTCCTGGATGGTCAGCAGGTTGGTCCCTGTTACTGTTATCACTGTGCTGCCACTGCACACACACACACACACACACACACACACACACACACACACACACACACGCTCAGGTTACAGATCAATACTCTGATTGATTACTGGATTACTGCTGAGGAGGACGAGGGTCTGGAGGGTTTACTTGAGGATGGTCCAGTTGGGTTCGATGCTGCTGATGGTCGGGTCCTCGGTGTAGATGTATTTGGTGTCCGAGCTTGTCACCTCGGCCCTGTCAATCATCAGGCGGATGGAGGCGGGGCCAGAGCCCGACAGAGAGGCGGGGGTTATGCAGATTATTTCCCGATTGGTACGTCTGGTAGAGAGAGGGGGAGGGAGATCAGTGATTGGCTGGTCGACCTTGTACGACGCGTCACACGCAGCAGATTTATGTTTTCCAAACTGACTTGACGAACAGACACTCCTCCTTGTCGATGTAAACGCTGACGGCGCTGCCGGCGTCCAGATGTCGCCCCGTCACCGTCAGTCTGGTCCCCCCAGACACAGGCCCCTTCTCTGGACGAACACGGCTGAAGCTGGGGCTCTGGAGGAGGAGGAGGAGAGGGGGGAGAGGACACAAGTTCACAGTAAATATCACCTGGACGCAGGCTGCAGGTCATGTGACCAACGAGCAGAGAGGCTGCAGACCAGCGAATGTGTGTGTGTGTGCATGAAGCTCACACTCACCACGAAGGAGTACGTCTGGGTGGAGAGGGTTCGATACTCGGCGCTGCAGACGCCGATGCAGAGCTCGACAGGGCCGCCTGGAGAGTGAGGGAGGAGCGCCTCGGCCATGTCGCACACGATCCTGCAGACACACACACACACACACACACACACACACACACACACACACAGGTAAGTCAGCACACGCCTCGGACACGTTCTGTCACATGTTCGTATCCACACGCTAACGCAGACTGACCTCTCAGCGCTGACGTACTGCGAGGGAACGGGATTACAGCGCACGCCGGCCACCTGAACGTGAGCGATCTCCTTCACCTGCAGACCAAGGTTCTCCCCCTCAATCGTCACCCGCGTCCCCCCCTCCCGAGGTCCTGTCAGAGGGTCGATCTGTGGGGACGAGATCGATCGCTTATCAATGTCTGATTACACTGACACGGGCAGCTGAGACAGAGCTGGACGGACATTTACATCAAATCCAGATCCTTCAAACTCCACACAGATACTATTGAACGAGGTCGATCATTGATCGGTTATCAGTATTCAACCATTAACTGAGCTGTAAGAATGGATTACAGTTTGTCATGAAGTGGAATGAACAGCAACGAACCTGAACGAGCACCACAAACTACAACAGTAGATTTAAGCTGGAGTTAGATAACAATGTTCTTCATTACCAATCAATAACTTGATTGATCGATTTGTTGTTTTGGTCTATAAAATGTAAGAAAGCAGTAAAAAGCAGCCCAAAATGTTCAGTTTATTAAGATTTAAGATAAAACAGATGCTCATCAGTGAGAAACAGGAAGTGAGTCACATTCTTTTATGTAAAGGCTCGATCAATCATTAAAATATTGACTGATCGGCTTTCTGTCAGCCTGATTGACGGAGGAGGCTGTGGGTTTGATTCCCGACCTTGGTGATCCGCGGGTGGCTGCAGCGCAGGTTGTGTCGGCCGTGGTGCATCCAGTTCTGCTCGGCCGAAGGACAGTGCTGCCGCAGAAGACACTTCCTGGTCTCAGTGCACCACCCGCACTCGAAGGGTGGAGGAGCTTTGAGGCACTGACCGCAGCTGGAGCGCTGAGCCTCGCACTTATACAGCAACGCTGACACACAGACAGAGATCAAACGTCAGGACACGAGCGTCCTCTGAAGCTCCAAAGTCAACGTCTTTGTCCTGGAGGCTTGGACATTTTCACAGTGTTTATGACGATGATGATGATAAACAGGTTTTACCTTTCATGGACGAAGGCTTGTCGATGAAGAAGTCTCCATCCCAGACGATGGAGAAATCCACGGGGAGATCACCAGCCTCGTCCCCTTCATACCAGTACTGCAGAGACAGAGACAGAGACAGAGACAGTCAGAGACAGAGACAGAGACAATCAGAGACAGAGACAGAGACAGTCAGAGACAGAGACAGAGACAGAGACAGAGACAGAGATAGAGACAATCAGAGACAGTCAGAGACAGATACAGAGACAGAGACAGTCAGAGACAGAGACAATCAGAGACAGTCAGAGACAGATACAGAGACAGAGACAGTCAGAGACAGAGACAGAGACAGTCAGAGACAGAGACAGTCAGAGACAGA
>NC_135083.1:742500-747500 GCF_051107435.1 Chaetodon auriga
GGCCCTGAAAACAGCAACACTGCATGATGAAATATCATCCATCCCATAATATCAGCCCCTTTATTTATTTAATACTGACCTTTCTGTGCTGCTGGAGTGGGGAGATGAATGGAGGGAACAGGAGAAAAAACAGGAGAAACATGGAGGGAAGGGAGGGGAAGATGTGGAGGAAAGTAGATATATGAGGGACGAGAGGAGGAGGAGGAGGAGGAGGAGGAGGAGGAGGAGGAGAGAAAGCATCTACCATCCTCTGTCCGTTCACATCAAGCCTTCATCTATCAGCCTTCACCTGTGAGCTTCATCACATGATCATCCATCCAGCCGAGCCTGCGACACGAAGAAACAACATCCGGCAACGACGGCAAGCAACTGAGCGGCCGCCCGAACGCAGTCAGGACACAGACAGGTAACACACACGCTGAGAGACACACACGCAGACGGGCTAGCTGTTTCCACCCGCTTCCAGTCTTTATGCTAAGCTAGGCTAACCACGTCCCGACATCAGCTCTGGACTGAACACGCAGACATGAGACTGACATCCACCCGAACATCTCACAGTGTTGAGCTTTGGGAGCAGCTCCTCCTCCTCCTCAGAGTCACCGTGCTGCACCGCCCTGTTTCTACAGGAGCCCAGAAGGGCCAAACGCTGACTGTGCAGAGGTGAGGGGCGCTCAGCTGGTCCTGCAGCCTCAACACTAAAACCTCCAACCTGGACCTTCAAGACTTGACTGACCCCACATTCAACTCCACAGACACACAAAGCCCGACTGTGCTTTTATTTTGAAGACTGAACACAGTGTGTGTGTGTGTGTGTGTGTGTGTGTGTGTGTGTGTGTGTGTGTGTGTGTGTGTGTGTGTGAGGAATGTTCAGACAGCAGAAATTCTGTGTGTGTGTGTGTGTGTGTGCTTTTGTACTAAATGGTCAATTTCCTCTGGGAATAGTAACTTAATTAAATGCAGACACACACACACACACACACACACACACCATCTGTATGTATGTGTGTGTGTGTGTGTGTGTGTGTGTGTGTACGCACTACTGTCTGCATTTAGTAGCCGTATGTCAGTGCATAATGTGTGTGTGTTTCAGTATGTGTGTGTGTGTGTGTGTGTGTGTGTGAGGCATCTTCCGGGTGGGCTCACCGACAGGAAGACAGACGAGGGACAGGAAATGAGCGCCAGCAGACAGACAACAGTTGGTGTGTGTGTGTGTGTGTGTGTGTGTGTGTGTTGGAAATATGAATGCTGCTCAGACACATCAATACTGGCTGTCTACCTGAAGTCTGACCTCTGACCCCTGTGGGTCACTAGGTCATCACACACACACACACACACACACACACACACACACACACACACAGAGTTGTAGTCTGACTGGTGATGTCATCCATTTTTCAATTCAAAGAAAAAAAAGTTGGACTCTGTAAGTGTGTGTGTGTGTGTGTGTGTGTGTGTGTGTGTGTGTGTGTGTTCGCTTGCTGATGCTGCAAATATGTCTCACAGTCGATGGAGTCACCTTCACCCTCCTCTCAGCTGTGTGTGTGTGTGTGTGTGTGTGTGTTATTCTGTTCACTCATCTCTCAGCCAATCAGAGCTCTGAACTCGACCCGTCACACTTTGATGTCAGAACACACTGTACACATCATGTCACCATGACAATCACTAACACTACTACTACCTTCGAATACTGCTTCAACAACTAGTACTGCTATACTGCTACTACTTCCACTTCTACAGTACTTATACTATAACTACTGCAGACTACTGCTACTGATACTGCTGCCACTACTAATCATGCTTCTGCTACCACTATAAATATTCATAGTACTGCAGCTTGTACTGCTAATACTGCTGCTACATACAAGAGACGGAGACAGAGACGGAGACAGACGCCAGCATACTAAAACACTACACCAGCTAATGGACTGCTGCACACACACATGCACACACACTTCCATAACACTGAGAGCCCCCCCCCGTAACCTGAGCAGCAGTGCATGCTGGGTAGTGTGTTGTCTCACCGAGGTGTTCTGGCACTGGATGCAGGAGGAGTTGAAGCGGACGGCCGGGATGCGCTGGACTTTTCCCTGGATGTTGAACACGCACTCGTAGTTCTTCTGACCCGACTGAGGCTGGGGGAGGTTACGAGCTCGCAACGTGATTGGACGAACCATCCCTGCCGGCACCAGGATGTCGGAGGTGGGGAGGATCTGAGGACAGCCCTGCAGCAAGAGGAAGGTGAGTTAGCACTCGGAACACATTCAGTCCGGTCTGCAGGTCTCTACAGCAGATCTGGTCTGAGTTAAACTGGTCTACGAGGAGCTGGACCAGAAACACTGGTCACGTACAGAGTAAGTAGCAGGGAGGCTAATACTGGTCCTTGTGGGACTTTATCAACCATGTGGGTCTTCATTCGGGGTCTTCATTCAGGGTCTTCATTCAGGACCATCAGCAACAACCAGAGCTCATCAAAATCAAAGCAAAGTCGCTTATTTAGCGTTTAACAACAATGGAACCAACAAACTGACGACTGACCTCAACTGAAACGACTGAAGCTGCTAAAACCTGAGCTACCCTGAAGCAAACCCTGTTAGCTGCTAACCTGAAGCAAACTGTGTTAGCTGCTACCCTGAAGCAAACCATGTTAGCTGCTACCCTGAAGCAAACCATGTTAGCCGCTAATCTGAAGCAAACCCTGTTAGCCGCTAACCTGAAGCAAACCGTGTTAGCCGCTACCCTGAAGCAAACCGTGTTAGCCGCTAATCTGAAGCAAACCGTGTTAGCCGCTAATCTGAAGCAAACCGTGTTAGCCGCTAATCTGAAGCAAACCATGTTAGCCGCTAACCTGAAGCAAACCCTGTTAGCCGCTAACCTGAAGGAAACTGTGTTAGCTGCTACCCTGAAGCAAACCGTGTTAGCTGCTAACCTGAAGCAAACCATGTTAGCTGCTAATCTGAAGCAAACAGTGTTAGCCGCTAACATGCTAACACTGATGTTTAATGCTGCAAATATCCAGTCCAATGCTAGCTGGTCACTAACTGCTTGCCTGCCTGTAGGTCTGTCTGTCTGTCTGTCTGTCTGCTAGTTTTAGCTAGCAGCTAAGAGGCTAAAAAGCTCAGCGGAGTCACATCGACCAGGCGCCTGAACGCCACACAGAGACATTTCATCCACTGCTAATATGAATTATTGATTAGAGCATTAGAGATCAGGTATGGACTTAAACATGCCAGGTACCAACAGTATTGATCACCTTTCCCTGCTGATAGAGGCTGATTTAAGAACCTGTCAGTCAGTTTGGGAGTGACCAAACACAGTTTATGTTAACGGATATCAATCATTGGAAATTTCACTGTGGCTTTACACTGAAAAATGGCCTGTTTGTACTCTCTCTCTCTCTCTCTTACACACACACATACACACACACACACACAGCTGACAAAGGCAGATAGCTTATCACAGTCTGTCATCACTGACTGAGGACAGAGACACAGTCAGAGTGTGTGTTCAGTAATGGACAGCTGGTGACAGATCCAAGCTTTGGAACTTCCTGAGGCTGCTGGAGACACACACGCACACGCACACACACGCACGCACGCACACGCACACACACACACACACACACACACACACACACACTCTGACTGTGTCTCTCAGTGGGGTGAAACCTTTATTAACGAGCGTCACCACAGTAATTAATTGCCTTGTGACTGACAGGAAGACCATTAGCTCCACAGGAAGTGGACCAGAGCACAGCGGACACCAGCAGGGACTGTGGAGACTGTGACAGTGTGTGTGTGTGTGTGTGTGTGTGTGTGTGTGTGTGTCTCAGCAAACACACATTTACCCAAACACTCAGCTCACCTGTGACAGACTCTGTCACACCTCTGAAACACGACGACAGAAGCTTGAAACTGATGACAGAGGAGCCAAACTGTGAACGTCTCACGGGGACGAGCGATAACGAGCTGAGACAGAACGTTAAGGACACTCGGGGGTCTCAACGCGCACTGAGACAGACACACCCTGAGGACGCGTCCACTGTGCACGCTAATGAGGAGCCGTCTTAAGCTTTAAGTGAAGTGACCGACGGACTCGGAGGCGGATCTTCATCCCCTGGTCTCCACGCTCTTCATCCCCTGGTCTCCACGCTCTTCATCCCCTGGTCTCCACGCTCTTCATCCCCTGGTCTCCACGCTCTTCATCCCCTGGTGTGCACACTCTTCATCGGCCTGGAAGTGTTTGACTGATGAAGAGTAAACAGAGCTGAACATCGAGCAGAATTCACGAGTCAAACTCCTCTTTTTCCTGACAGATTCTTTTCATTTTCAGCCACAGATGAACACCTTCTCCTCCTCCTCCTCCTCCATAACTCCATGGGCTTTTATTGTGAAAGAGACTCTGACCTGGTTGATTCTTCGTCTCTCCATCCTGCATTTCTCTTCCTCTCAGACTCCCTCGCCTCGCCCTCCCACTCTCTTTAGTCAACCTAATTGCCTTGTAATTAACATTAATTGCTGTGATTGGACGCTTTCATGTCAACTAAGTGGCTATTCATCTTCTATTAACCAATTAGCCAATCAGAGGTTGTTACTGTCACCCTGTAATGACACCGAGCACCAATCACGTCAACGAGGCGCCCGAACGACGCCATCCCCGCTCGCTCGCTCCGCCACCGAGATAACGAGCAGTCTGAGCACGGCTCGGCTCGTTAGGCTGAGAAGTAATCTGTTACTCGTGACAGGTGTGACCTCTCGCTGGTCACATGTTACTTCAGGTAACTGAGAATCAGCTCCTGAACCGAAAAACGTTTGTTGTTTATTGACTGAAAACGTCCCTCGCTGGTTTTTCCCAGCAGACGACTCTTAAATCACGTCTGTCACAGAGTCCTTGAACGCACCAGCAAGGAGTTTTAAGCTGTGTGTGTGTGTGTGTGTGTGTGTGTGTGTGTGTGTGTGTGTGTGTGTGTGTGTGAGACTGCGTCTACCCTTCACTGTTGACCT
>NC_135083.1:757500-760000 GCF_051107435.1 Chaetodon auriga
AAGGAAGAGGGGGACGGATGAAGTAAAGATGAAAGAAGTTGAAGGAGGGGAGGAACCGTGGGGAGGATGGAAGGAAAGAAATGAAGAAGACAGAGAATTGAAAATGGAAGGAAGGAAGGAAGGAAGGAAGGAGGGAAGGAGGGAAGGAAGGAAGGAAGGAAGGAAGGAAAGAAGGAGGGAAGACGGAAATAGAAAGGAGACAAGGAGAGATGGAGGGAGTATGAAGGGAGGAGAGAATGAAAGAAGGAAGAATGCAGAGTGGGAAAAAGAAAGTAAGGCAAGGAAGCAAGGACAGAAGGCAGGAAAGAAGGAAAGAAATGAGGAAAAAAGGAAGGAAGGAAGGAAGGAAGGGAGAAAAGAAACAAAAAAGATGAAGAAAGCCGAGCGAGGGATCAAGGAGGAGAGTGTGTAGTTCTCTGAGTGTGTTAATTAGCTGTCTGCTCATTAAGCAGCCAAGCTTAATTAGAGCTGACGAGCTACACACTGACACACACACACACATGCACACGCACATGCACACACAGCAATGAGGCAGCAGGTCTGACTCACAACAGAACCCACAGTTACACAATCCTGTTTCATGGACACACACACACACACACACACACACACACTCAGTCACACACACACGCAGCAGCAGAGCGAGGGAGGAGACGTTAAAGTAGGACACTGCAGCAGACAGTGAAGGCAACACGTTCTACTTCCTGACAGAAATCTGCTGGAAAACGTATCTGAAGCTTTGAACGTGTCACATTTCCACCGACGACGAACAAACGGATGAATTTCACAGCGACGCTCTTTGAAAACGTCTCACTTTGGTTTGGTCACAAGACAAAAACTAAAAAGCCAAATTCTGAATGGGAGTTTTCAGCTAAGCTAACAGTCTCCTCTGTTTCTAGTGTTTGTGCTAAGCTAAGCTAAAGCCCACAGATCAGACGTGTGAACACGGCGGCTTCCTGAACTCCAACCTCTGTATTCATTCATCCATTCATCTTCTATAAGAACACACGTTCTCTGAAGGGCTCAGGTGTGGAGAACTGGTCTGCTGAGCCTGAGCCATCATGGCTCACAGTCTGGACCTGGACTCAGGAGCTGATCCAGCTGGAGGACCATCACTCACATGTGGTCTGGCTGTTTTTCAGCGCTGCGACGTCACTCAAGACGATTTTAGGAAACAAAAAGGTGATTTTAAGAACCTCTTTCTGGACTCTCATCCATTCATCTGATTTCTACAGTTCGTCTCTTCAGACGTGTTTCAGGAAGAATGTCACGCTCAGCTGAAACATCCTGAAAATATAAAGTCTACGGATTCAGAGGAAACCACAAAAGAAGAGTCGAACGCAAAACAGAAACCGAAGAAGGAAGCAAAGAAAAAGAAGAACGGAGTGACAGAGTGAGAGAGGAAGTGACCTCTGACCTCTGACTTCAGGCTGGGATTCAAATCGTCAACACCTGCTTTGTTCTGCACACGCAGAGCCTGAGGACACACACACACACACACACACACACACACACACACTCAATGACATGCGGCCTTTAAACTCTCACCCAGAGACAATCTGTCTGCCGTCTGGGGCATTGTGTATATGTGTTTGTGTGTCCTCAGGCTCTGTGTGTGTGTGTGTGTGTGTGTGTGTGTGTGTGTGTGTGTGTGTGTGCGCGCGCTGACAGACACACATGCTCTGTCCGATCAAACCTGAGAGTTTCATTGACTGACAGATCATGTGACAATAACAAACCGAACTGTTCAGCTGTTCTTCACCACAGACAGAGGGACAGACAGGCAGACAATCATCCTCATCATCATCATCTTCATCGGCTGACAGACTACGTGAAGACGTCTTGAAGTTCGTGCAGTGCTCCTGTCAGTCCTCCTTCCTCCCTCCCGATCAATGAAACTGTGATCTGATCAGAGGGGATCGATGGGGTGCAGCTGTTCTGATCAGACAGCGTGCAGCCTATCAATCAGCTGATCAGCGTGATCAGTTTCCAGTCGAACAGCAGTTACTGAGTCACAGATCAGACCTGCAGCCTCTGATCACCGATCAGTGGATCAGCGTCAAGTGAAGCTTCTATTGATTATCCGCCTGGAAATGTTTGTGGTTTCCTCCAGGATCAACACACCCACTAACTGAAAAACTCTGTGTGTGTGTGTGTGTGTGTGTGTGTGTGTGTGTGCGTGTGCATGCTTGTGTGTCAGACTGAAGAACACAAGTCAGTTTATAACTGATGGTTCTCAAATTACCTGACCCCCCCCCCCCCACACACACACACACACACACAGAACTTCCATTGGAAAACTGCCAGTTTAATGTCTTTCTTTTGTGCAGAGCTTTTTCATTTAAAAATACTCCCATTCAGAACCTCCATTGGAAAAGTGCTGATTTAACTTCCTCTTCTTCTTCAGCTTCATGCTGCAGAGTTTGTGTTGACAGTCAGCCATCGGTTCAGTTTGTGTTGAAAGGAGTCCGTCACACACTGAAGTCCTGCAGCGCTTCAG
>NC_135083.1:765000-782500 GCF_051107435.1 Chaetodon auriga
GAGTACTTGAATAAATAAAAACAAACTTCAGTCGGAGCAGAACTGTTGGTTTTGTTTTCAGTAACAGTAAATAGACAGTTTAACTCTGTGGACACAGGAAGTAAACCCTCCACGCACTTTATTTTGGCGGGGTGTGTGTTACTGTTGTGATGCTGTGATCGCACACCGATGGCACAGCATCGGGACAGTTCTGGGGTTCAGTATCTAATGAGCTAATATTAGCATGCTAACAGGCTAAACTGAGATGGTAAACATTACACCTACCAAACATTAGCATGTTAGCATGCTGATATGAGGATGTCTCTCAGAGCAGCCATGCTAGCAGTGTTACAGAGCAGCTAGCATGTAGCATCTCATACGCTAAACAAACGGACCCGTTTTCAGTTACAATCACAATCAGTCACTTACAGACGCTTTTATCCAAAGCGGCGTACATATGAAGTCACACACCGATGGTGCAGCATCGGGGGCAGGTCTGGGTTCAGTATCTTGCCCAAGGACACTTCAGCATGTGGACTGCAGAGGCCAGGGATCGAACCACCGACTGATTGGTGGACGACCGCTCTGCCTCCTGAGCCACAGATTTAAAGACTGAGAACAGAAACGAGACGGAGGGAAAGAAAAAACGTCCAAAAGTCAAAATGTATCCTTCAAATTCAACAAATCTGTGTTCAGATACCGTCCACAGAGGACATCACATGAGCAGCCAGCAGTGAGACAGACAGGCGGTAAACAGACAGACAGACAGACAGGTCTGGAGACAGAGGACAGAGCTACAGTGTGTTTAGAGTTTCAGTGTGTTTGTGTCTCACTGACAGAAAGCAGAACAGACAGGAATGTTACTGTCCCTGAAAGCTAAACACCGTCCAACACACCGACCGTCCAACAGACCGTCTGTCTGTCTGTCTGTCTGAAATAAAAATACTGCCTTACAAGTTAAAATTCCTGCATTTTAATGCGCTTTACTCCCATTTCAGTGCATGATGATGATGATGATGATGATGATGATGATGATGAAGGAGCAGAGACTCGTCTTTTGATTGACATTTGATGGACTTTTAAAGAGTGTGTGGACACGTTTGTCCGAGCTTAAATCCATCTATAAAGTCTATAAACACATGCAGCATGTTCCCGCCATTTGTTCCCATAATGCTTTGGGAATGTAAACAGGAAGTTTACTGTTGTCATAGAATCGGTGAATTAGCTGTGAGCTACAACCTGGTGTTGAACAGACCTGTGGACCGTGTCTGTTTTCTTGAGTGAGGCGAAAACCCTAAATGCTGAAGAGTTGAAGGATGAGGAGTAGCAGTGAGGCTCTGTGTGCGTCTGAGCCTCAACAGTTTAGCTTCACGTCGAGCAGCAGCTGAAGATGATCCAGATGTGTTTATCTCGCCTCTTATTTCGTTACCTCAGACTGATGTTTCAGATCAGATTCATGTCAGAGGATCTGTTTTCTTTCAGCAGATTCATCGAACAGCAGCAAACAGTCTGACCTCAGACGTCAGCTAACGGTTAGCGGTTAGCAGCTAGCAGCTTACAGTTACAGCAGCCTGAGAGCTTCATAATGAAGACTGCAGCAAAGTTCATTAACTTTCCTCTGAGTGGCTGATTGCTTCATGGACTTCACTGCTGGTTCTAATTACACAGAGACGACATTAATAAATGCCATTAACTGCCGTTCAATTATTTCTTTCTTTTTTAATGATTGTTCTCTTAATTGATGATCAGTTTTTTGATGTGACAGCAGATACTGAGCTCGTTAACAGATCCAGGTGAGGCGGAGAGAGAGAGGCGGCAAAGAGCTAATTAACTTCTGCAGGAAATAATTGTCACTCATTTCAGTGTGTGATGAAACACGAGGCAATATCACACACACACACGCGCGCGCGCGCGCACACACACACACACACACACACACACACACACACACACACACACACACACACACACACACTGAAGTGGGTCGGGGTGTTTCAGTGAGAAACATCAGCCTGACTGCGACGCTGGAGGAAACATTAATTACCGGACCGACTGTTAACGAGCTGAAGTCGTGTTGTTGGAGCGACTTCATGCTAAAAACAGTCCAATGTTCTCTGAACGGCAGAGGAAGCCATCTTGTTACTGATCCTTTGGTAACCATGGTAACAGCATCATATGGAAATTGCCCCTGACAGGAAGTGAGAAGGAGCTAGATGTCTCTGAGACAGACTGAAACACAGAGAAACACAAAGTTCCTCCCTGAAGGTTCTTCAGAACGCAGCTCAGAGGAACTCACACGAAAACACACTCAGATTCATTTTCAGCACATATACGAGAGAGAGCAGTCAAAACCGTGAAGATATGATCACTGCACCAACATCTGAGCTTCATCCAGCTGGAACATCTGAGTTTCATCTGAGCTTCATCTGACCTTCATCCAGCTGGAACATCTCAGCAGCATGAAGGTGATCACAAACATCATCTTCCTCTTTAGTCACTTTCCTTCACTGTGAGTTAATGTGATCTGTGCTCGATGTGTCAGGTCTGTTTCAAAGTCATGCTGCTGCTTGTACGATTGTACAGTAACACACACACACACACACACACACACAGTGCCCCCCCCCCCGTATGTTCTGCTCATGTGACCCAGTTTCAGGTGCTCAGTGGATTAAAGCTCAAACACTTTCTCCTCCTCTTCCTCCTTCCTTCCTCTCTTCATCTGTTTCCTGCCCGTCCCCCTGTCTCCCCCATCGCTCTCTCCTGGTCCTCTTCCGTCTCCTCCTCCTCGCTCCACTCTGATCGCTCTGATCTCCAGCTGAGCTGCTGATGCTGATAAATACGTTGATCACAGTTCCTGATTAGAGCTCCTCTTCATCTTCAGCCCTCACAGACTGGGATTATTCTGCAGCTGCTGATGAAGAGCTTCAGCGCTCTCATGCTGCTCGTCTTTCCGTTCTGTCCAGCGTTTACATGTCGTGTCCTCGGACCTCAGTCCTTCATCTACACAACACATCAAAGCAACGAAAGTGCACCAACACTTCCTGTGTTTGTTTCACAATAAAAGCCTCCACTGCCTTTCCACTCAAACACATGCATGGACTTTCAAAATCAGCATTACTTTGAGTGAGCAAATGAAGACCAAACCAATCATCCATGAAACCAATGAACGCTGAGTAAACAGGAAGTAAATACACAGGAAGTAAATACACAGGACGTGAAGTAAAACCTTGCAGGAAGACCATGAGGTGTGGATGAAAGCTCTGGAAGAGGATGATGCTAGCAAAAAATCAGAAGCTGGGACACATTTTCCCTGATTAGAGAGCTGGTTAATTAACTACTGGCTGTGACATGAGAGGTCACACACACACACACACACACACACACACACACACACACACACACACACACACACACACACAGATACTGTACAGCACCGTCTGTTGGAGTGTGTGTTGTTCTGTAGAAGTCTAACCATGTTCAGATTTAGACTGGGCGTGGCAGCAGCTCACTGGCTCACCACACACACACACACACACACACACACACACACACACACACACAGCTCTACAGGGCATTTTGTAGACGTGCCATGAATAAGAGAGGAAGCAGATAGACTCGTTTGCTTTTCATTCAGACCACACATTGTGTGTGTGTGTGTGTGTGTGTGTGTGTGTGTCTGTACGTGTGTGTGTGTCTGTGTGTGTCTGTGTCTGTACATGTGTGTGTGTGTGTGACGTCAGGCTAAAACATGTCCTTTGGGACAAACTTTATGGATTTCGCTGTAAAACACGGTCAATAAGGAGAGAGAGGCAGAGTGATGAGGGTGAGGAGGACAGAGGAGACAAAAGAGAGAGAGAGATGAAGTCATTTCCCAAGGTGAGTCCTGACGACGCACACACGCACACACACAGCTGATAAACTGTGTGTGTGTGTGTGTGTGTGTGTGTGTGTGTGTGTGTGTGTAGTGGTAGTAGTATTTATCGGAGACTCCTGACCGAGAATGAAGAGTCATTTATCACTTGCAAGGACACAGACACACATATACACGCACACACACACACACACACACGCACACACACACACACACACAGTAACACTACAGTTAATGGGACAGAAGAAGAAGTGGAGTCACTTCCTCATGGTTGTTTGCCTCCACCAATGAGTCAAGTTACAGTTTCCATCCACGTCCGTTCAGACTCATCTCAGAGGACTTAGAGTGAGTTTGATTCCAGGTACCAGCTCAGCGTCTGAACGTGAAGTATGGTCCCAGTCTGCCCTCCTCTTCTGACTGGTGGAGCTGAATAACTGCCAGCTTTCCACAGCGAGTCAGCGAGTGGAAACAATGGAAATCCCCCAGAAAGTCAAAACACTGCAAAACGCTGGAGTATTAATAAAAAGCTGATTCACTGATGGAGACAAACAGCTGATCCTCCTGTCACTGCCTTTTAACCACCAACAAAGAAGAGACACAGCGAGGTGACGTCACTCAAAGAGCTCAAAGGTCAAACGATGGAAACGCGGTGAGATCAGACGTTTTCTCCATCAATAAACTAAACTGAGATCAGTTTTAAATCTGTAAATTCGCTCAGTTCAACATTTTTGCAACGCTCTGATAGCCGATTCTGACTCTGAATAACAGTACACTTTACTGATGACATGTGAACGCATCCCAGAATAAAGCCTTATAAACTGTCTAAACACACACATACACACGTGTGCACACACACACGCGTCCCGAGTGTTTAGAGGTTTCTCCTAAACACCTGCATTTATTACTGTGACAGCCAAACCATACAGAGAGAGAGCTACAAGTCACTGCGTTAAATAATTACAGGAAACACACACACACAAGCACACAGTGTGAAAGAAGGGCTGGCAAACTGCCCACACACACACACACACACACACACACACACACACACACAGGTCAAACAGTTAGGTAAACAGAGTAAATCATTACTGTGCTCTCTGGCAGGTTCAGACCCGTTAGCACCATTAGCGACACACCAACGCTAACACACTAGCAATGCTAACACACACACACGCAGGGATAATGAGACAAAAGGCCCCTGACCCTCAGGACCCTCCACCCCACCACCTCCACAAACGTGCTGCTCGCTGTGGTTTAAGTCTTTTTTAGCAACAGTTCAACCACACGTCCAGTTCAAAGACGTCCTACGAGCCCGTCCTGCGCGACACCACCAGCGTGTCTGCAGCGTGCTTCATCCTGATGACACAAAGCCACGAGACACATGGACATTTATGTTATGTTGAAATAAAGACATTTTGAGCATATGGCTGCTGAACATATTCACCAACAGATTTTGACCAAATGCTGCACAGAAAGCAGAAGACAGACAGACAGACAGAGACACAAACACCAGCTGCTGTTAGCAAACCACCCACAGATACCTTCTCCTGCTAGCAAAGCTACACTCCTCTGCTACTTTTCAACAGGAATTTCCTCATGAATTAGCATCACAAAGAGCCACAGCTAACTGGCTAACCATGCTGCAACCATCTCGTTAGCATCAGAAAGTCAAATGAGCGGCTAACAGTGATGAAACTGTCTGTGTGAGCTAGCCAGTTAGCGATGCTGCGGCTCAGTGCACACACCTGTTAGCATTAGCACTGAATCGTTTTGATACAGTAAACAGATCTGAGGAATCCTCTGCAGCTCTGTGAGTTGAAAATGCTTCGTTTAAAATCTGTTTAACGAACAAACGAGAGCAAACATCCAAACGTTCATCACAGAACCAATTATACGAAGGTGTTCAGCAGCCAATCAGAGACTGAGACAGTGACAGCAGGTTCCAACTTCATCACAGGAGCTGATCCCACATCTGCTCTTAACTGAAACATCTGGAAACACTTGCACGCACACACGCACACACACACACACACACACACCCACACACACACACACACATTCAGTACCGCAAGTTGACGTTTTAACACCTCATTGATTCCTGCCCACCAGGCCCCCCCCCCCCCAACACACACACATAAAGGCTGAAGTACACCTTTATGGAAACAAAACCACATCATTCAACACACACACACACACACACACACACACACACAGAAATACGGCATGCATAAACAGGCAAACAACTGCATGACTGCATGTAAATCAAAAACCACACACACACACACACACACACACACACACACACACACACACACACACACACACACACACACACACACACACACTGTGCAGCCTTTCAGTCACCCGTACAGAACAATTCCTTGACTTGCCAGAAAGAACCATCAACCCATTTTAACTCAGAGTCCCTGGCATGCACGCGCGCCCGCGCGCACACACACACACACACACACACACACACACACACTCACACACAGGATTTATGGGTGGCTGGTTGGCCCCGGACAGCAGCAGCTCATCCAGGCGGAGGCATAAATCTACACCCATGCTTCAGACAAGGCCTGCTGTCCCTCATCCATTTAGAGGCTATTAGAGGGAGTGAGGGTGGGGGTCGGGGTGGGGGTGGGGGTGCCAACAGACAATTGTCACGCCCTATCAGATGGGGACTTTCTGTCTCACACAGTGACACAGGAGCTGAGTGACTTCAGCCCAGAATAAAAGACAAATCAGGAGCCGTGATTATCAGAAGGTCAAAGTTAGCTAAAGTGAGCTAACAGGTAGTGACACTGCAGCTCTCTGGACACACCTGTTAGCATTAGCATCCAATCACCAAACGACAAGGCATTTCTTTCATACTCGACAGCATCAAAGAGTTGCTGTGAGGTGACAGGTGAGGGGGACAGGTGTGTGCAGGTGTGGTGAAAGCAACAGGAAGTCAGTTATTGTAGCCTGGCTGCTGATTTGATAGCTCACCTCAGTCAGCAGGTGGAGCTGCAGCAGTGACACAGTTGATGGAGGAGATGATCTTATGCTAAGACAAAGAGATCCTCAGGATGTCAAACAAACAGAAGAAAAGGACGAAGACGCTCTACAGAACTCTGTCCACGCAGAACATCAGCGATCAAAGACAAGAACACGCTGAACTGATCCGCCTTTAACCTCCGCTGAGACGAGCCGGCAGCAGCTACTGTCCACAAACAGTCGAGGAGGAAGAGGGGCGAGTAATCTTCACAGAGAAGGAGTGAATGTAAAACATCCTCCTCTAAACGATGTGCTGTTTATTTTTGCTTCCAGTTGTTTATTTGTGGGAGGAAAGAGGGTTACTGCACGCGCTCAGTAGCACACTGGTCCTCAGAGATGACCAGGACTTGACCTGAGGGTGACATCGCTGTGATGTCACTGTGATGTCACCGTGATGTCACTGAACCATCCCGGGTGCCAACACAACAACAACAACACTCCTCTGACGCTCCTCTCCGATCTGATTGGCTGATCTGAATCTCCAAATCAAGAAGAGATGGAGGTGGGAGGGGGCTGGGGGCTGATTTCTCTGTTGCCACGGCAACCACCAATCGTCTCTAATCTTATTTACAGCCAATCAAAACAAAAACACCAGCTGGTCCTTAACTCAGTGTGAACAGAGAGGGAAGTGTGTGTGTGTACATTTCTGTATATACATTTATATCTATATGGAAACGTACACACACGTGTGTGTGTGCACATGGTGAGCCCAGGTGTGAAGCTTCCTCCACCAATCACACACCAATCAACCTCAGTTAATATCCAACCCCGAAATATCACTGCTTACTGGCTCATTTACGTGTGTGTGTGTGTGTGTACTACTGCTACAATAATATAAACAGTTACTATTGGCCAATTCAGACTTTAATTCCTTCTCCTAATATTTAACCAATCAATGGCTTCTCTCTGCTGAGAGAGCGATTCGATTGGCTGGGAGCCCACAGTGATAATTAACCACAAAGTTCAATTTCTAACAAAGATCCTGAAATCTCTGCCTGTTGGTGCATTCAAGGATCCTCCGACATCTGAGATTCAGGACTTGGCTGCTGACAAACTTTTCAAATGCAAGAAACCACCAAAAAAGGCCACTGACAATATTTATGTAGATAAATGTCGATATCTATATTTAGGTCATCTATACTTATACTTAGGCTATATATCCTCATACTGGGGCCGTTTCCTGTGCATACTGTCAAACCATGTGTAACATCCCTGTTTGCACTGAATTCCTTGATTTGGCTCTGAACGACTCGCTGAAGCATCTTCTCCTCACCTCCAGATCTTCATTGGCTGTACAAAGCGCCAGTCATCTGCATCATTGGTTGCAATGTACATTGCTATAAACACAAGAGGCTGCGCTAACCTATGGCCCCATTAGCAACCAAGCTAGCTCCCTTGCTAACTGGTACTGTGCACCACAGCTGGTGGAGCTGAAAGGATTTGAGATATTTCCTGAAATTATCTGGTTGGAGCTTCTAAAAGTCAAAGTATTTCTTTGATATCATGTAGACTAAATGATCAGTTCATTATCCGAGAAAATAATCTGCAGGCGATTTTATAATCTCATTGTTAGCTGGAGCCCAGCATCTATTTTAGCATTCATGGCTGGCTAGCACTAGCATCTTACCACTTAGCTAACCTGTTACCAGGCAGAGTAGCTCACCAGTCGAGATCTGATCAAACTATGAATTCTTTTTTCTCCGCTCATCCCTGAAAGTACAATGTTGATCTCAATGCAGAACCACACAAAGAGGACAGACGATATCAAATCAGATGCTGGCTGGTCACCGTGCCGTCTGAGCGCTTGTTTCCGTGCAGGTACAGGATGTTCCCTCAGTGACGACAGGTGTCCTTTATCATAAAAGTACTGAAATGAAAACTGCTCCATCATGTATTCATCAGGCTGAAGAGGGTCTGCGAGCAGGCAGGAGGAAAATGTTCTTAAAAAACAGAACAAATTGAAAGAGCCTAGACGCTGACTCAGAACACAAAGAGAGACGGAGCAGGTGGAGAGGACGGCAGGGGAATCAAACCCACGACGAGACGGACTCAGAAAGAGGCGCTACCGACAGCAGGAAACATGAATCTTCACTGCTAATCAATGTTACAACAACAAGTAGATGTTCATAAACCAGCAGACCAACAGACCAGCAGAACAGCAGAGCAGCAGACACATCCACAGACACACAGTGCTATGAGCTAAATGCTAACATTGACAATGCTAAAATGATGTTAACCATGTTCACCATCTTAGCTTAGCAGCATTTGCTAACCAGCGCTAAACACAAAGTCCAGCTGAGGCTGATGGGACTGTCGCTCGTTCTGCAGGTTGTGGACACGTTGAAACGTGGACCTGAGGACGGCGCGAGGTGAACAGTCGGAGGATCAGCAGAGTCGTTAGAGTTCAGATGACGGCCAAACCTGAACATGAACGTCTGCAAAGGATTTTCTGGGAATCCATGTGACAGTTGTGGAGACGCTGAAGCGTGGAGCGGCGCTGCCCTGTGAGCTCCAGAAAGAAACCCTGAGAAATGGAACCAGTGCGTCCTGGAGCTCGTGGACGAACGTCTGTTTGTGTCTGATGGGTTTTCCTGGTGTCGAGTGACGTCACAGACGAAGAACTGATCCTGGATCCAGACGATCCTTTAAATCTCAGTAAGGCGAAGGTGAAACGTTCTCTCCACAGGTGAGCTACGCAGGTGCAGCCGCCTCGCAGCGACATTGACACGGCGGATAATCAATAATCACGTGTTCATCAGCTCTGCTTCTCTGAAACGGAGCTTTGGTTCATCTGCAGACTTCAGCTCTGCAGGGAGAGAAACAGGTGCAGGCATCTCCTAATAATCACCATCTATATGAATCTAAATCAACAGATTAATTTCCCTCTCCGGCTGCGAGGATTCATTCCCCGGCCGCCGCCGGAAAAAAAAGAAAAAGGAAAAGCAGAAAATGATGTTTGGAAGAAGAGAGGAGCAGGTGCAGGTGGCTCACTTACAAACACATATTACTGTTATTAGAATAAAAGCCTCAATTCCCCGTCGTCTCATTAGCCAATAATGGCTCCGTTCCCTCTGAATGCCGCAGCTGATTGGCTGACTCATCTCCGCTAATTCACTTTGTGCTAATGGAGGAGAGGAAGAGGAGGAGGAGGAAGTGTTCTTTTATAAAAACGCAGGAAAAGAAAGAAAAAGCTTTCAGTCTGTTTGCAGCGACACAAAGAGAAAAACTGTTTGACACAAAGAAGCTCCAAGTGTACGCCAGCTGGACGCACAGCAGCAGTACTACACACAGATACTGCAGTAGAGCACATCTACCGAGTACTGTGGCTGTAGACGAAGTATTTTATCCTGATCGTCAGACGCTCAGAGGAGCTCCAGCAGCTCAGACCTGCAACAACACGTTTCTAATGGCGGAGGAGACGACATGACTCGCTTTTCTCTGATCCTACATTTCCCATAATACATCTGGATGGTGTCTCTCATGCATCTAAATAAACGTACCAACAGTAAAAGTCCACAATAATATGGAATATTTAAGTATAAAGCAGGAGTACTGCAGTATTGTATTTCAGTGCAGTACTCTTGGAACACCTCTGGGTTTAACCTGTCAGCTCGCTGCAGTGATGTACAGGTGACCTCCAGGATGCTGTGACATCAGCGCTGGGTGTGGTTACAGGCAGCCAATCAGTGATGAGCCTCAGTCTTTCACCCACAGGGGGACGTCGGCCATGTTTGCTGTTTACATTCAGCGCGTGAATCATGCGTCTCCTCCCTCATAAAACAAAGTATTTCAGGTCGTCTCCTCCACCACAGCCACAGAGGAGCTTTTCCCGCCTCCTCCTCCTCCTCCTCATGAGGAGTAAACTGACTTCCATGTGTGAAATCAATGGAATGCAGCGTTCATGTAATCACTCTGAAGACAGGTCGTCCTGCCAGGACCCGCCCAACACTCATCAGTAACACATTCACACCTGCAGACACGTTTCAGAGGCCAGTTCACACCTGCAGGTCTGCAGGAGACCAGCAGAGACCAGGTCAGACCCCGAGATCACATCAGGCAAACAACCTGGAGGAGGTGAGTCAAGTTCTGCTATTCCATCAACTGTAGTGTTACTGTGTGTGTGTGTGTGTGTGTGTGTGTGTGGGAGGTGCGGTCAGTGCAGCGTGTCTCCTCTCCCCCCTCAGGCCTGTTTGTTTTGGATGCAGAACAAAGAGCTGCTGGAACACACACACACACACACACACACACACACACACACACACACACACACACACACACACACACACACCCATCCTCCTGAGACATCCCCTCCAGCTTCCTGTCGCCACGTTCTCTCTTAACACGCTGATGACATCACCCCCTCCGAGCCAATCAGCTGTCAGATCAGCTGATACAAACACAGCTCTGACAGATGGGAACTGAATCAGTACGACTAACTATTGCACTGCTGCTACTACAACTACAGCTGCTGAGTGTACTAATGATACTGCTGCCACTACAAAGACTGCTACGATTGCTGCAAATACTACAAATACTTCAATTACTTCCACTAATCTATTCCAGCTGACCATGGAGAGAGAAAGTTGTCTGATATTGAAAGAAAAAGTGTGAATTTCAAAAGAAAGACATTTGATTTTATAGATAAAGAAGCAATTTGAGGGAAAAAGTATAAAAACTTAATTTAGTAGAAAAACAGATTTTCACCTTTTCTCTTTTTTCAGTCAAAGCGTTTCCTGAAGTAAACACGATGCCTTCGCTGGCCCTTATGTGCTGCCGTACGGAAGCTCAGAGGAGTCACGTTAACCACACGGCGCTGATCAACAGCATGAAGCAAAGCCTGCACAGGAAGGAACCGGCCGGAGGAGAGTAACGAAGCACATTTACTCCAGTAGGGCTCTAAAGTGTGCTACAGTCAATTTCACAATACTTTATACCTGTACTCCACAGGTACTTTTCTGATGAATATTTGACATAAAAGCTGTTTGACGATTTTCTAAAAAACAACACGTTAAAGGTTAAATCAATCATCTTTCCATCAAAGAGACATTTGTCCTCTAAACGTCTCACACGATCTCATTTAAAATGAAGTACTCCAACAGTAACATGCTGCTCTAACTCTGATGCTACAGTATTTCCATGAAATAATACATAAAACCACACAGCGAGGTCCATGTCTCAGCAGGACGAGTACTTCAGGTACTTAAAGAGTATTTCTCTAAGGCTTCTTTTGTACTTTTACATGTTATCGCAGTGTTTTTGGTGTTTTGCCGCACTGGCTCGCTCACTGAAGTGAAGGGTCTGATTATTTCTTCCAGCGCTGAAGCGAAGGAAGCTGGTATTTAAAAGCCAGACCGTCGCGATGCCGGCAGTTTCACTGTGAAGCTTCCAGAGACGTCGGGCTGCCAGCTCTGTGTCCACAGTCAGAGCTGATGTGATTATGTTGTTAGAAGAGGCAGACTGGCCCGAGTCCCAGCAACACACTCAGCCTGCTGGAAAAACACTGCGCAAGATACACCACTTTCAACCGGTCCAGAATCTGAGAAATCCTGCTCCGGGCTCAGATTCCTTCAACCGCTTCCAATACAAATCAGCCCAGTTTAAACGCAGGACTAAAAAACAGCCCGTGGAGCTTTAACAGCACAGTCAGCCTCACGTCTGACAGAGCTGCAGCCAGGCATGGCTAGCTTAGCTTAGCATAAAGACTGGAAGCAGAGGGAAACAGCTAGCCTCACTGTCTGAAGTTAAAATATCCACCCAGCAGCATCTGCACGCTCCCTGATGAACACACCGGTTTGGTTCATGTGTTCACAGACGCCGTCTTTGTCGCACACATTCAGAACTCCCTTTGCAGTTCTGTCCACAACAAGAAACTCAAAATGAAAGAGTCTGTAGCGAATCCCGACGCAGCAAAGTGTTTTAGCTCTGCTGATTAGCATCGTTAGCTTCATTCGGCTGCGTGTTTAGGATCCCTCGATCCCTCGCGTCTGCTACGTTTCTGTTGATTGTTCGGCTTATTTTTACTCCTGAAAACAGTTGTCATCCACTGTTACACATCACGCAGAACTCCCTTCACGTTTATACGCACAAAACGTCTCTGTGTTTGTGGGGCGACAAACGGGAAGTGAAAGTCGTACATTATTACTCAGCGTACGGCGAGGGCTCTGAGCCTCCGTTAGCATTATTAGCTCCATCCAGCCAAGGTGAGACCTGCAAGTTGTTCTTTGGTTTTTAAAAATTCCTCGTCAAACTGCCTCACTGGGAGGCAGTGGCAGAGGACTGTGGTTGGACTGGTCAGATCCCAGTTGGAGTGTGTGTATTTGAAGCAGGGTGGAGCTGCAGTTAAAAAAAGCTTCTCAGAGAGGAGTAGAAGGAGTGTTTGAGCTGGACGTCGCTGAGTCTAAACACACCGAGGCTTCGTCTGTGTGTGGTCGTCCAAACCAAACGTCCCTGTGTGGTTTTCTGCCCGTCAGAGCTGCTTCAGGTTTCAGGTCCACATCCACTTCCTGTTTGGTCGTCACCCTGCCTCAGACCACCACAGTCAAACTGGTTGTGACAGAACTCGTTCCTCCTGACTGGACAGTAATGAGGAACCTTCAGCCGAGGCCGCTGCGGCGCTTTAAACGTCGTCACCTGACGCCGGTTTGTCAATACTGTCACATGACCAGTCAGCAACTCCGCCTTCTGTCTCTGCAGGAGGTTCACTCTGATCCAAACACCAGAAAAACAAAACACATCTGGAAAGATACGAGTAAGAGACGCCGTGTCTCCTTTTTGGACAACGAGCAGGCTGAAACACTGAGGTCGTCCCAGTAGACGCCGGCCTCACAAAAGGGGCCCTAAAAGACATTCAGAGACTTCATGTCCATTTTTTAATTTAACCAAAGTCAAGATCAATCGTTTGCTTTGGAAACGTTGTGAAAATAGTGAGAAATGTGGTCATGATGAGCCCAAAGTGACGCCTTCACCATGTTTGTTTGGTCCAACCAACAGTCCAAAGCTCCACATGATTCCAAACACATTCAGACCATTGAGATCACTGAGAGGAAAAGCAGCAAATCAAACATGAGAGAAGATCAAACATCAGATGATTCCACAGCAAAGATCACATCAGTGACAATTAAAATAACTGCTGATCAATCTTCTGTTAATCAACTAATTAATTGATCAGAGTCATTTCAGCTGTACAAGAATCTTAATGACGAGTAACTAAAGCAGTGAAATGAGAAAACACTTCAGTGAAGTAAAAGTACCTCTGATTTGTACTGAAGTGCATGTACTCAGATCCTACATGGTGACTAACAGGCAGAACATAAACACAGCGAGAGAACCAGAAGAAGACGTCGACAGGAAGCAGCCTGACAGACGGACGTAGAGTCAACAGAGTCTGAGTTACGACTTGTTTTTCTTCTGTCACAGTGAGCAGCAGCGTCTCCGTGTGAAACCAATCAGGACTCTGCTGGTCTCTGAGGGGTCTGCTGGTCTCTGCAGGGTCTGCTGGTCTCTGAGGGGTCTGCTGGTCTCTGAAGGGTCTGCTGGTCTCTGAGGGGTCTGCTGGTCTCTGCAGGGTCTGCTGGTCTCTGAGGGGTCTGCTGGTCTCTGAGGGGTCTGCTGGTCTCTGAGGGGTCTGCTGGTCTCTGAGGGGTCTGCTGGTCTCTGCAGGGTCTGCTGGTCTCTGAGGGGTCTGCTGGTCTCTGCAGGGTCTGCTGGTCTCTGCGCTGCACTGATGAAGAGTTATGGGCTCTTCCTGCTTCACAGGACCTGTCACAGGTTCGATTCCCTGTGTGACCACAGCAAGGCGCCGCAGTGTGTCTGAGTGTTACGCTCATAGGAGGGGCCAGGGTGCGGTTAGCCTAGCTTAGCATGAAGATAGCTAGCCCGTCTCTGTCCAGCAGATTTAAGGACGTCTGTCGATGCTGAACATCAACGACTCCTTTGGGAAGCTCGATGACATCCAGACGTGTTTCACGTGTGTTCGAGTTACGACTCCGTGTCATCACAGATACTGTCTGAACACCTGGTGATACGTTCAAGTGACCACGGAATCCTCAGCTGCTCAAAATTACCGCAAACTGCTCCGGGATCAGCCGTCGTCCCAGCGAGAGCCAATCACAGTGGCCCAGTCACAAACCATCCAGCATCCAGCACAATACTACAACTTAAATACTTCACAGGTTTTTACTACAAGGAGAAACGTGGTGTTCAACAGCAGACTCAGTGAGGAAGAGGAGTCAGAAAGCATCACTCAGGATTAAAATGAATTTTTGGAAGAAGGACAAGACCTGAACATCATCATCATCTTCATCACAGTGATGAAGAAATGCACGTATATTTAAAGGTGTGAGGCATCAGTGGACTCAGAGGACACAATGAGAATAAAGAGGCGGATTTGTGTTCGAACGTGGGCGAAACGCTTCGAGTCAGGCCGAAGGCTGCAGTTAAATATAACGACACGCAAATATAGATCAGACAGAACGATGTGGATTTAGATTCAGTGTTGAAGTACGTGTCATATACAACGAACGAAGGGATGACAACATGTACATGTACATGTACATATATATATATGTACATGTACACGTTTCTGTATTCTGACTGCATCTTAATCAAACAGTGTGTCATCAGTTAATCACATATTTGTCTGTTGCTCTTCGTCAAACTTCCTGACAGAACTTGTATTTTTCATCGTGTTTATATTGACCTGCCGGCGTCCTCCACAAAGACTCGTCTTATCGCGTCTGTGCGTAAGAATGACAGAATGAATCTGAACTGAATGAGCTGAGCGCTGGAGGAAGACGAAGCCATCCGACGAGTGATGGACTGATGAGGCGTTCAGGTGGAGCTCGGAGCTGTAACCGTCTGGCTGAAGCGGTGGACAGAGTTTGTTGGACTGCAGCAGCTCAGAGAGCCAAGGAGGGGAAGGGGGAGGAGGAGGAGGAGGAGGAGGAGGAGGAGGCTTCACTAAACATAGAACAAGTGTTCTCCGCCAACATCTCCAACCAAACCCAGCGATGAGCTCCCTCCACAGATGACACCTCCAGCTACTCCTCCGCTCCTGCCTCCGCCCATCGCTCCTGGAGGTCGCCTTTCAGAGGAGCAGCCCCCCCCCCCCCCCCCCCCCCCCCCCCCCCCCCGTCGATGAATATTAAAGCGGCAGCTGCGTGGGAGGAGAGGTGAGCGGGGCGAACGCCGAGAGGATTCATTCACATCGCCCAGCCTCCATTTTTACTTTTCAGCCAATTAAAATTCATCCTTCACACGGCTGCAAAATGGAGATGATGGGGAGGTCAAATGTGGAGGGAGGAGAGCTTTTTAAATGCAGCTTGTAGTTTTAATGACTGCTGATGGAGACGAATGTGTCTGAAGAGCCGACGTCCAGCTGAAGCTTCACGAGCTCGTTAAAACGTCCAGAAAAGAGCAGAAATTAGCCGAGTCATTGAAATAACGATGAAACGCTCACAGGGTCATTTTTCTGCATCTTTAAAGGATTCAAACATATTTAGTTCATAATTAGATCAGAGTAGATCATACTTTTACTTCAGTGACATTTTCAATGCAGTACTTCCACAGGAGGTTTAAGTACTTTTACTGAAGTACAGGATGTGAATACTTCTTCAGTTTAATGTGTACTAATACTAAGTTTAACTACAAACCTCTGGACAGAACTACACGTCAAATTCATAAAGAGCGACCACGTCCGGTCCTGCTGGTGTCCACAGGAGACACAGGAGACCAGACCTCGTCCCTCCAGGTGGACAGTAACCCGTCTCACTCTCATGTCTGTCCTGTGTTAACAGGTAAACGCTGTGTGTGGACATGTTCATGGACATCTGAGCGCTGCCTGATCACATGCACTGATTGGATGGAGCAGCCAGCAAATGGTGGGTCTTCCTTTGAGTCTGTGAGGTTTTGGACAGCGAAGGGTCTTAAAGAGGACGCAGACTGATGAAGATGAAATCCACCTTCCAGCTGCTTCGGTTGGTTTTATTCACTCAGTGGAGAATCAGACTCAGACTGAAGTCTGAAGTCCTCCTCAGGGGACAGCGTCTTCCTGCAGGGACACGGCGAGTCTGCAGAGCTCTGAAGGCGACAGAAGACAGACGCTCAGCGCTGCTAAGTGGGACATTTTTCTGATATCGTCTCTGCAGAGTCCTGCGAAATGAAGCGCCGCCGAGCAGCGAGACAAGATCACGGCTCCGGCCGAGAGCGCGGTCCCCGATCCAGCCTCAGTCCTGCAGGCCGGTCCGACCCCTCTGCTGTCTCTACCCCCTGGAAATGAGCCGACCGCGTTATGAAATGAAAACAACGCTCAGCTTATTTTCAGATAATGTTAATAACGACGGAGCCGCCGGCAGCAGAGAGGAGGCGAGCGCAGGGAGGAGCGACCGAGTTTAAAGTACACAGAAATATGAAACAAGATGTAAAGAAAGGAAATATTTATCAGACACACAGTATTGTTACTATGTCTGTGTGTGTGTGTGTGTGTGTGTGTGTGTGTTTGATGATCGGTGGTGGAATGTACTGTAAGTAAGTACATTTACTCAAGCACTTTTCTTGTCACTTTCTTGGGAAATGTTGTACTTTGTACTTCATTATCTGACAGCTTGGCCCACT
>NC_135083.1:787500-790000 GCF_051107435.1 Chaetodon auriga
CGCCAACGACCACACCTGAGAGAAGGAGGTAGAACAAAGCCATGACACCTGGCTCACAGGTGAGCTTTCTACCAGCAGATGATTGACAGGTGTCTCCGTCAACAACATGAACAAGCCCTCCATCTGAATGAACCAATCAGGAACTGACAGCCCTTTTCTACTGCCGTGCTCTCAACTCACTTTTAGGGACGAGTTCTTGAACTAACCTGGGTCTGTTTGGAGGGTGATACTAAATCCAACTTACAGGTATTTCCATGGCTCAGGATTGGTCGAGTTAATGTGACATCACATCACAAAGTTGGATGATGAAAAGTGTGCAACCAGACATTATGGACAAATTAAGAATCACAGTGTGCACCGTGGAACAGGACAGCTGCAGGGCGGCTGGTCAGACTGGACTGTTCTGGGCCACCGAACAGCTTCTGTCTCTGTACGTGAAGTCGTGTCTCACGCTGTGGACACAGTCCATCACACCTGACGTGTGTGTTGGTGCGTACAGTCATACAGTCTGAGCTGCATACAGATGCTGAACATGGACCCGTGCAGGCTTCTGGATGCAGAAGGTATAACTCAGACTTAAAGGTGAAAGAAAACCGACACCATCATCTGTGACACTTAAACCGCATCCTGGTCTGCAGGCGCTCGCTTCACCTGCCTCCCAAAAACAGAGTTTGGTCTTTCTGTTGCCTTTTTAATGGCATCTCCTTAAAACACAGTGGAAACATAAGAAAGACCTTCTACCAAGAACTTACAAGGTTTTTACATTGACAACCCTGCTTCCAAAACAGCTGTAACGCACCGATCAAACAGGAAGTAATCACCTGATCTGATCACACACTGACCTGAGAACAGCTCAAAGTCAATATATTTAATGTTTTTCATTGATTTCTGTAAATTTCTGCTTATTGTGATATGATGCAGCAACACGTTTCACAGACTGAAAGATGTGGAACGCTCCAAAAACACCTGTTTGGAACATTCCACAGGTAAACAGGCTGATTGGTAACAGGTGAGAGGATCATGATTGGGTATGAAAGGGGCGTCCTGGAAAGACTCAGTCGTTCACAGAGGATGGAGCGAGTTCACATGAAGGATGAAGGAGATGAAGCTGCTGTCAGTGAACATTTTGACTGGAAATGATTCTGGTTTTATTTGTGCTTTAAACAGCTGTTTACTAAATATTAAAGTAATACTTATATCGCAGCACTGTAAGTGAAATCTGATCAGAGAAATCCGCCGACAGCAAAGAAACACTTTGAGATCTGAGACGTGTCGACGAGTCTGGCTGTCAATCAGCGGCTGTTTCATCCAGACAGTCTTCATTCAGCTTTTCTCTTCAAACTAAAAACCACAGCAGCTGATTTAGAAGAAAAACCTGCAAAACATTTTGACACTCTGACACATGATTGACACCTGCAGGCTGAAATGCTTTTCCAGCTCGTCAAGAACAAAGAGGAAACACCAGAGCTTTGTTTCGCCTTTTTGCCACCAAATTACCAAAACTTTGACATAATATCAACACAAAATCTGCAGAAAGTCTTTGGATTTCAACCTTCAGTGGAGAAGACATGAAGGAGTTCTACTGTAGAAAATACCACTGTGTGTGTCCACCTCAGTGGTGACAGCATGAAAAGACATGAAAACATTCTTTACAAACTCCAGACCAGCTGATTTTAGGATGTCAAAGATAAAACTACAGAGGTAAAATGCAGAACAAAAGCTCGATATTTAACGACAGTGGCTATTTGTCAGGTCATTGACGATGAGCTAAACTGATCACAAAACAAAATCAGGCAGTTTTTAAGTCATTGAGTCATCTCTCTGAACTACTGTCAAAGAAGCAGCTACCATTGTCTGTGCTAAGCTAGGCTAAACACACCCCAGACCTCCTGTATCTCTTCGTGTCACACACACTTTTAACTGACTGAATATATGAGTTTACTCAAAGTTAGCAGGAAGCAGAACACTGCCAACCTGTCAGGACACAACGCAGTTAGCTCAATCACTGTTGTGTGTTTATTCTGCTACGCTAGCTACAAACAACAACTAGGATTTCTAATGCTATGAGTGGCGCTTGCAGCTAACTGCTGCTTTCGAGGATATTGAGCTGATCTTCACACAAAGACTGAAGGCAGAGAGAAACACGTAGCTTAACTTTAGCGACTTCAAAAGAGAAAACAACAACAGCTCCAAGGCTGTCAGCTAATGAAGCTAATGAAGACAGCATAGCTTAATGCTACTGTGGTCAGCAAACAGTAAACATGCTAAGAGATTAGCTAAAACTGTGAAACTGACATCCACCTTCTGACTCGAAAGAACATAACTTGGAATCAACATTAGCTAGTTAGCTAACAGTTAGCTTCAGTGAGTTAGCAGTTAGCTGGATGATTGAACAAAAAGGATTTCACCCTTCATGCCCGTTTACCTGCCATCCCATCAGCCTCTCTGGCTCCAGACAGGTAGTGCTCTTTGCGGTGATGCGGCTCTCCCAGTTTGAAGA
>NC_135083.1:795000-825000 GCF_051107435.1 Chaetodon auriga
GATCATCATTGATTGGCTCCTCTGCTCGCCTGTTTGACGGCACAGCGGCTGAACTTCTCTGGACTGTTCCTGAGTCAGAAGACAATGCTTTAGATTTACTGGTCCATCTACGTCTCAGCTCAGGAGACCCGGGACAGACCCAGAACCGTCTGGAGGGGTTTCATGTCTCCCCTGGTCTAGAGATGCCTCGGGATGAGACGGATGTGTGGACTACGCTGCTCCGGACAAAAGGCAGACAATGGATGGATCAATGACTGATACCATGAGGCTGAGGACACGAGGGACAGCAGGCGGCCTCCAGCAGGTGACCCAGAGGTCTGTCTCTGGGTCACCTGTCTCACTGAAATGAACACAGGTGATCCTGGAGGACCGCATCATGAGGCTGGTCCTCGCTGAGGTCTGTGGCGGCGAGCGGAGGAGGCGGCTTGTTAGCCGCAATGTTAGCCACGCGATCACAACCACAGGTGAAGCGTTGAGATGAGCTAAAAAAACACGACGAGAAGCATCAGGATGAAACAGGAAGCAGCTTCTCTCCATCAGCAGTCATCACGAGGCGTGTTCGGGTTCAGGCACACCTGTTACAGGATAACATCAGCCTCCATTTCACCGCGCTGCCGCCTCTTCCTGTCAGCTGGCCTGGTTTGTGTCAGACTGCTGTTGTACTCCCTCTGAACGTGTCCAGTGCTGCTCCATCTGTCCTAAAAGTGGACGTGTAAGACGTCTAAAATCTAAAATCTGTTTCACTGGAAAAAGACTCAAAGTGCTTTTTATGGTGGAAAAAATGACAGATTGGCTTCAAAGTGAGTGATTTTCCTCTTTGAGCTCAGTGAACGTGACACGCTGCTGTAACAATAACGGCTCTAATCCAGCCTGACTGTTGTGTCACTTCCTGTAATTACATGAACACAGTAAACTGTAAACCACCGTGTACTTTAATACGTCCACTTTAATTTTACTGCATCTTCCTCTCAGCCGGCCTCTGTAATTACAAACCGCTGTAAACTGCTATTACCAGCTAAAGGCTAACGCGCTAACACCCTGTCCTGTGACTTCGCTGTCCGTCTGTAAATGGGAGCTTCATCCTGCTGCTCCCCGGAGACTCAGGAAGCCTCCGTTCGCCAAACGGAGGCGTTAATTACAAACTGCTGCTCCCATCACACCGACATTGTGTTCATTTAATGAAGGAAAGGGAGGAGATAGAAGAGGAGGCGGAGACACAACAGCAGTTTACTCTGTCTCACAAAAATGTTAAAAACACAACAAATCTGAGTGGAAATGTTTAGAAAGGTTCAGGCTTCTGTCTCGAGAGTCCATTCAAACGTTGACATGAAGGACAAAGTTTGACTGAATCCAGGCGTTTCACTGACTGCCGTTAGCTTAGCTTAGCACAAAGACTGGAAACAGGGGGAAACCGTTAGCCCGGCTCTGTCAAACACCAGCACCTCTGAAGCTCACCACAAACACATTCATCACTGGTTAGTGCACGTGAGCACGTGCACGTCGGCCTGCGGTGATGTCACTGGACAGAGATGATCAGGGTGTTGTTGATGTTAGCAACCGGCTCCACGGCAACAACCTGAGAACTAACTGCTCCATTAGCTGCGTGTGTGTGTGTGTGTGTGTGTAAAACAGGACATTAGCACCAGGTCTCAGACCACACACGCAGGATTCGTCTTCATCAGACTTACTTCATTAGAGGGAGACGCTGTTAATCACATGACTCTGATGGCTGAAGTGTTTTTAATGGATCAGCCGATGGAAACCAGACACACAAAAATCTAAACAGACTGCCGGCGGTTACAGCGGCGGCCATGTTGGCTCTGTGGGCACACTGGAGCTCCAGTTAACGAACATGTCGGAGGCCGATAACGTACTCCAGGAAACATCAGTTCTTTCTGTCCACACCGACGCAGGAAGTAATTGGCTGATTTTAGGTTCACGCTGCTGGACGCTCTGGTGACCTTTGACCCCTCCATGTATCAACACAGCATTGACAGCAGCCAAGCCGCGCTGCATTTAACTGCACCGAAGGCTAAATTTATCTCGGCAGGCTCACAAAGAGCTCAGACTAAATGCTGATTGGTTACTGAGCTGGACCTCGTCCGTCAGACACGAAGACGGGCGTAGAGAAACACGAAGACGGACGAGCGCCGACGGGCGGCACGACTTTAACGGGAGCGAATGGAGGCTTGGGTCAGCTCATCCTGATGGTTTCAGAAGCTGAGTGGAGTTTGTGGTGAACGCAGGTGACGTCTGATAAAGACAGTACGAGTGGAAGAGCCTGCGCAGACCTGAACGCATCATACGAATCTGTAATGATCGTAAAGCGCCGACGTTACCAGCTTTTCTCGATCGGTCTGACACATAAAGACGGAAACACGATGGACGTCAGTGGAGACGGTCTGTCCAGCAGTCCTCATATGACACATCAGCTGTTTCTACCTGTGAGAGCAGGTGTGTCCAGAGGGAGCACACAGGCAGCGCCGACAGTCTGAATGAACACATGAGGCAGAGTCAGCAGAAGAGTTCGAACAAAACCTTCATTTCAACCTTTTTACACGTTATGACGCAGCGTGGGCGACTCAGGACGCCGCCCACGCCGATCCACCCACCGCCACGAGCCGTGAGGCGAACACGGGAAGAAAGAACGAGCGTCCGTTACAAGAACTGATCTAACTGATCAATCGATCGATCAGTGCAGAGGAGGCGCAGAGAGGAGCTGAGAGGAGCAGCAGAGAGGAGCAGAGAGGAGCAGAGAGGAGCAGCAGAGAGGAGCAGAGAGGAGCAGAGAGGAGGAGCAGAGAGGAGCTGAGAGGAGGAGCAGAGAGGAGGAGCAGAGAGGAGCTGAGAGGAGCAGCAGAGAGGAGCAGAGAGGAGCAGAGAGGAGGAGCAGAGAGGAGCAGGAGAGAGGAGCAGCAGAGAGGAGCAGAGAGGAGGCGCAGAGAAGAGCAGAGAGGAGGAGCAGAGAGGAGCAGAGAGGAGGAGCAGAGAGGAGCAGGAGAGAGGAGCAGCAGAGAGGAGCAGAGAGGAGGCGCAGAGAAGAGCAGAGAGGAGGAGCAGAGAGGAGCAGAGAGGAGGAGCAGAGAGGAGCTGAGAGGAGGAGCAGAGAGGAGCAGAGAGGAGGCGCAGAGAAGAGCAGAGAGGAGGAGCAGAGAGGAGGAGCAGAGAGGAGCAGGAGAGAGGAGCAGCAGAGAGGAGCAGAGAGGAGGCGCAGAGAAGAGCAGAGAGGAGGAGCAGAGAGGAGCAGAGAGGAGGAGCAGAGAGGAGCTGAGAGGAGGAGCAGAGAGGAGCAGGAGAGAGGAGCAGCAGAGAGGAGCAGAGAGGAGGCGCAGAGAAGAGCAGAGAGGAGGAGCAGAGAGGAGCTGAGAGGAGCAGCAGAGAGGAGCAGAGAGGAGGAGCAGAGAGGAGCTGAGAGGAGGAGCAGAGAGGAGCAGGAGAGAGGAGCAGCAGAGAGGAGCAGAGAGGAGGCGCAGAGAAGAGCAGAGAGGAGGAGCAGAGAGGAGCAGAGAGGAGGAGCAGAGAGGAGCTGAGAGGAGGAGCAGGAGAGAGGAGCAGCAGAGAGGAGCAGAGAGGAGGCACAGAGAAGAGCAGAGAGGAGGAGCAGAGAGGAGCAGAGAGGAGGAGCAGAGAGGAGCTGAGAGGAGGAGCAGAGAGGAGCAGGAGAGAGGAGCAGCAGAGAGGAGGCGCAGAGAAGAGTTGAGAGGAGGTGCAGAGAGGAGCTGAGAGGAGCAGAGAGGAGCAGCAGAGAGGAGCAGAGAGGAGCTGAGAGGAGGAGCTGAGAGGAGCAGAGAGGAGCTGAGAGGAGGAGCAGAGAGGAGCAGAGAGGAGGCGCAGAGAGGAGCAGAGAGAAGCTGAGAGGAAGAGCAGAGAGGAGCAGAGAGTAGGAGCAGAGAGGAGGCGCAGAGAGGAGCTGAGAGGAGGCGCAGAGAGGACCTGAGAGGAGCTGAGAGGAGGAGCTGAGAGGAGCAGCTGAGAGGAGCAGAGAGGAGGCGCAGAGAGGAGCTGAGAGGAGCAGACAGGAGCAGAGAGGAGCTGAGAGGAGGAGCAGAGAGGAGCAGAGAGGAGGAGCAGAGAGGAGGCGCAGAGAGGAGCTGAGAGGAGGCGCAGAGAGGAGCTGAGAGGAGCTGAGAGGAGGAGCAGAGAGGAGGCGCAGAGAGGAGGCGCTGTCTTAAAGCAACACAAACGTGATCTCGTCTCTGATGTCACTGAGTTTCCTTTTGATTCAGTTCGAAAAGTCTAAACGAATCAGATCTGTGTGATTCTTGGCGCCGATCATGTGATCATGTGATCATGTGATCATGAGTTCACGGAGCAGCGCTGCTGGTTCCTGATGACCATAAAATCACGTACAGTCCTGATATCCAGAAGCAGAAGCTGTGAGGTCTCACCGCTGGAGGACGTTCTGTCCTTCTTCGTCTCGCCTCAAACAACCATCAGAGACACACCTGTGAGTCGTCTTCAGAGCCTCTTTAGAGACTCTGAACGTCCACACAGAGACGCTCGGTCCAGCCGGCTGGAGAGCCTGAAGAACGGCCTGTCCACTGACCTGTCCACTGACCTGTCCACTGACCTGTCTACCAGCATGTCCACTGGCCCTCTGAAGGTAAAATGGCTGCAGTTACATCACGGCGGGGGGGTCTGGAGCCCATCATGGCTGAGGCTTCGGGGTCTTTCACGCTCTGTGTGACTCCGCGTTGACCTGAAAGTCTTGTGGTTTTCTTTGGAAACGGGTCCGTGCGGAGGTGAAATGACACGCTGTCATAAATGAGCTGAAACACGGCGAAGCGGCGCCGCGCTCCTTTAAACTTTCACGCGCTGCAGCCTTTTATCTCCCAGCTGAGACGAAACCGTCTCAGACGTCCAAAGCAGAGGCGTCCATCAGCTGTCCTGCGAGCGCGAAGCAGGAAGTTAAAGCTGAGAAGCTTTTTGTTTACAGTCTGTGGAGCCTCGCCGCAGCTTCATTAGCATCGAATCAGAGGCGTTTACCTGCCGCCGTGCGCTGGGAGCATTAACAGCAGCTATTTTAGAAGGTGTGAAGTCCGTCCAGATCGGGGGGGGGGGGGGGGGTTCATTTCACAGCCGCGTTCCGCCCACTGACGAGAAGAAAAGGTGTTCTGTTCAAAGGGTTCGGAGCGGCGCCTCGTTCCCAGGAGAACGTCTTCGGTTCCTCTGTTGATCAACACGTTTAATCCCATTAGCTTCAAACCAGGAAGACTCTGTGCTCCTGCTCTGAACTCCCCAAAGCCGAGAGACAGGACGGCGAGCAAAGATCCTCTTCTTCATCGATTAGTCTGAGGAGGATTCCCATCAGTTCAAGCTCCCCGAGCCCGACGTGACGTCTTCACGTCTGTCAAACAGAGGACAGATTCCTCACAGAACGTCACCACGAGGCGGAAAAGTCTGGAGCGACAACCTGCAGATGGCGGCGTCAACGTCACAGGAAGTGAGGAGGAAGTGGACCAGCAGCAGCTCAGTGCCTGACAGTCAACGCTGAGGGGAAACTGACCGCCAGCAGAACATCAGCACAGACAAGCCTGGAGGCTGCTGAACGGCTGAGAGGGACGGGCGGACGGACAGGCGGACAGAGGGATGGACAGAGGGACGGGTGGACGGACAGAGGGACGGACAGAGGGACGGGCGGACAGAGGGACGGGCGGACGGACAGAGGGACGGGCGGACGGACAGAGGGACGGACAGAGGGACGGGCGGACAGAGGGACGGGCGGACGGACAGGCGGACAGAGGGACGGACAGAGGGACGGGCGGACTGACAGAGGGACGGGCGGACGGACAGGCGGACGGACAGAGGGACAGACGGGTGGACAGAGGGACGGGCGGACGGACAGGCGGACAGAGGGACGGACAGAGGGACGGACAGAGGGACGGGCGGAGGGACGGGCGGACAGAGGGACGGGCGGACTGACAGGCGGACGGACAGAGGGACAGAGGGACGGACAGAGGGACGGGCGGACTGACAGAGGGACGGGCGGACGGACAGGTGGACGGACAGAGGGACAGACGGGTGGACAGAGGGACGGGCGGACGGACAGGCGGACAGAGGGACGGACAGAGGGACAGGCGGACAGACAGGCGGACAGAGGGACAGGCGGAGAGAGGGACGGGCGGACAGACGGAGGGACAGACGGGCGGACAGAGGGACAGACAGAGGGACCGGCGGATGGACAGACGGGTGGACAGAGGGACGGGCGGACGGACAGGCGGACGGACGGACGGACAGAGGGACGGGCGGACGGAGGCTGAAGCTGATTGACAGTCATGGTTAACTGGACGGACATACACCCAAAACCTGACGGATGTTCTGGACAACGTTGAAAAGGGTTGAGGATACGTAGCTTCTGTTGACGGAGACGCGGACTTGAAAAGAGGACAACAGTCACGGGGGACACTTTACTGCACATTTTCCACATTACACTGAAATACTTTTACTGAAGTAACATTTTCAGTGGAGGATTGTACTTGTGACAGAGTATTTCTACGGTGTGACACTAGTATTTTTACTGTTGTAAAGGACCTGAGTACTGCATCTGCACTGTTGGTTGAACCGTCCTCGGTCTCTCAGCTTCGTGTCTCTGCGTCTCTTCGGCCTTTGTCACAGGACGTTGAGTAAAATACTTCTTCATCATGTGACGAAGCTGTCCGTCTCGTGGACACGCTCTGATTGTTGAATATTTGCCAGGATTAGATCTCAGTCTGGGACACACTTCAGTCCGTCTTCAACAGTTTAGAAAGACAAACGGAGAGACGAGAAGTTTGTGTTTGAAAGAGTCTCAACGTCTCCGTCTAAAGGACAGACCCTCTGTTTCTACACGTCCTTTACTACAAATCACACACACTTTACATTCCTGTGGAGCAGAGACGAGAACACACGGCGCTGTTTGACATCCGCCAACACCAGTTTACACCATCCAGAGACCAGTCCACGTGAGCGTGACGGGCCGCCCGGGACACATGACGACGGGCCGCCCGGGACACGTGAGCGCGACGGGCCACCCGGGACACAGGACGACAGGCCACCCGGGACACAGGGCGACGGGCCGCCCGGGACACATGACGACAGGCCACCCGGGACACAGGGCGACGGGCCGCCCGGGACACATGACGACGGGCCGCCCGGGACACATGACGACAGGCCGCCCGGGACACAGGACGACGGGCCGCCCGGGACACGTGAGCGCGACGGGCCACCCGGGACACAGGACGACAGGCCGCCCGGGACATGTGAGCGCGACGGGCCACCCGGGACACATGACGACGGGCCACCTGGGACACAGGACGACGGGCCACCCGGGACACATGACGACGGGCCACCCGGGACACATGACGACGGGCCACCCGGGACACATGACGACGGGCCACACACACACACACACACATACATAGACACACACACAGCTGTTGGAGGTCAGGAGGCGTCCCGGGAGGAAGTGAAGGGTGTCAGCTGATTGTTTCCTGCCTGTTCCTCAACTCATCCTGAGTGTGTGTGTTTGTGTGTGTGTGTGTGTGTGTGTGTGTGTGTGTGCGTGTGTGTGCGTGTGTGTGCGTGTGTGTGTGTGTGAGTGTTAACAGAAAAGAGGGGAAGACCAGCAGAGGACCGGCTGCAGTCGACCGTCAGCGAGCAGCATCGTCCCGCTGAACCTCAGTTTACCACGAACCCACTGAGACACTGAGCTCCGTCTGTCCCTGTCTGCTGTGGACGGAGGACGGAAACACTCAGAAGACTCTGCTTCAACAGGTGAGGCCGACTCAGTGTTCTTAAAGTCAGTGTGAACACACACACGTCAACACGGAGCTGCTGTCCACAAAGAGGACATCCCTGCAGCAGGACGTCATGACAGAGACAGAGAGACGGACGGCGTCTCTGTGGAGGCTCAGAGCTGAAAATATCATATCAGAGTCAGTCTCTCTGTCTGCTGACTCAGCGTTTCCTCAGCGCTGACTCTATTACTGACTCAGCATGTGTGTGCGTGTGTTTGTGTGTGTGTGTCTATTTTTGAGTATGGTTGTATACTAATAAACAATGACGTGTGTGTGTGTGTGTGTGTGTGTTACAGGGAGAGTAGGTATTTAAGATCCAATTTACAGACAGACACACTATCTGCACGCACACACACACACACACACACACACACACACACACACTGTGGCTGCAGGGTTGAAGGTTCAGTTCCCTCTGGAGCTGAACTGGAGACCAGACTGATACTGGTGACCACAGACTGGACAGACACACACAGACACAGACACACACACACACACACACACACACACACACACACACACACAGATGTATGGAAAAAGTGATGTGTGGCAGGAAAGTGAAGCTCGGGGTGGAAACATGTCGAAGCTTCAAAGCAGCGTCTCCAGTTTCAGTGTGTGCAGCCGGCTGAGCATCCACCGCCGCTGAACGCCACCGACAAGCTCCACCCATCACAGTCCTCTGAAACGACCACCAGCAGGTCAGCTCACGGTCTCCAGCTGACCCTGGAGCAGCGACAGCAGGCCCCTGCCGGCCCCTCAAACTCATTTTAAGTCCGTCACAGACGGAATGCTTCGGTCCTGATCGGCCGCCTGAAGCTGCTTAAAGGTTTCCATTGATCATTATTGGCTGTCCGAGTCCTGATCACATGAAGCTCCTCCTGAGGTCGCTGAGCTGCTCCCATACCAAATCCTCCTTCTGACTGTGAGGATTTTAAGCCCTGCTCGGTGCAGCTCCAGGCCGACTCCTCCGACTCCTCATCGAGTCTCTGTGCTCTGTCGGTGCTGCTGAGTTCTCTCCTCCTGCAGCTCAAACAAACGCTCTGTGTTTGGAAGAAAGTCACGCTGTGAATTCAGGAGCTGCTGAGGCTCCAGACTCGTCTTAAAATGGACATTTTTCCTCTGTGCTTTGGTTCCTCTCGGCCTCGCTCTCAGCCGACTGCTTCTGTGTGTTTCTACGTGTGAAGCGTCTCAGACTTTGAACACACAGCTGAGCCGCTCTGCAAGTGCAGCCAATGCTACATGCTACATGCTAAATGCTACAACCCTGATTCCAAACAGACTGAACGCTGTGTAAAACCTAAATAAACCAGAATCAATCATCAATAATCAAACTGTTCACTGACAGCAGCTTCAGGTGTTCATCTCCTTCATCCTTCATGTGTTCACAAAGAGGTGAACTCGCTCCATCCTCTGTGATCCACTGAGCCTTTTCAGGATGCTCCTTTCACACCCAATCATGATGCTCTCACCTGTCACCAATCAGCCTGTTTACCTGTGGAATGTTCCAAACAGGTGTTTTTGGAGTGTTCCACATCTTTCAGTCTGTGAAACGTGTTGCTGAGTGTCTGTCAGAGGATCAGGTCAGGTGATCACTTCCTGTTTGGAATCTGGCTTGTAGAACTCATCACGTCATGGTGCACAGCTTCAGTTACGAGGGTTCACAATGTGAGCACACCATGAAACCGGAGTTACAAGGTTTCCACATGAAAGCAGTAATTTGAGCCTCATGGGGCGCTGTGACCTCTGACCTTTGATCTCTTTACTTTGTTATTGATTTCCTGTTGTGCACACAGTGAAGGTGGCTGTGAACCTTTAGCATGCTCACACTGACGATGCACACGCTAATGCTAGCGGGTAAAATGTGCACCATCTAGTTTAGTCCGTTAGCATGCTAACATTAGCTCATCAGCAGTAAACACAGTGGAGCAGTGGCTCATGGGAAAGTCTTCAGCTCTGCAGGTCTTTGCCAAAGTGTTGGACACATTAAACATTCGGCCTGATGGTGGCGCTACATGGACGGTCAGAGGACGAGCAGAGGACAAGGAGAGGACAAGGAGAGGACAAGGAGAGTCCTGCGGTTCTTCCTGAGGAGAACATGAACACATTTATCGTCCAGCAGCTGCTGAGACGCTTCAGTCACTGGATAAACAAAGACACAGAAAGTGATCAAACGGATCAACAAACGTTCAGACGGACCGTGAACAGTCTGCAGCGGATCCCTCAGACAGATCCGGTGTTTACAGGAAGTCTGTCTGTGATTGGACGAACAGGCTGCGAGTCGTCTCAGCTACCGGGAGCTGCTCGTCCCTCCTGCTCTGTCAAGGTGCGCTCTCTAAATAAAGTTGTGTTTAAGACAGTAAGACACAGACAATCTGTCCTCCAAGAAGACACCATGAACTGCTGCGTTCAAGTCCTGTCACAGCTGTCGGAACTTTGAGATAAAGTTCACTGTTACTGAGTCTGACTGTGAAGCAAACAAACATGGACGCCTCAGCCAGCCGCACGCGCGCGCGCGCACACACAGACACACACAGACACACACAGACACACACACACACACACACACACACCAGTGTTCAGACAAGACATTTCCATCAAATTAGCAGCCTTCATCCCACCGTCCTCATCCTCAGCTCTAATTTAATAAAAAAAATTCTAAAAAATGTAACTATAATAAAAAATGTTTCATTTGTTTCATTTTTAACAGGTTTTAATTTCTACGTTTTGTTTCACGTTCTGTGCGAACGATGTTTTCAGCTGTTTTTTTTAATTATTATTATTATTTTTTTTTTTTTGCCAACAGAACAAAACCCAAAAACCATCAGATTACTGTGATGATGATGATGATGAGGATGATGATGATGATGAGGATGAAGAGAAGCAGAAATCTGAACAGCTGAAATCACAAAAAGATCTGTTTCAGCCATTGATTGATGATCAGAACAGCTTCTCACTTTCTGTCGCTAAATGATTGGATGTACGGATGAATGGATGAATGATGTCACTCGCCTGTGCTCAGAATCGTCACTGATCACTTTGATTATTGATCAGCTGAACGTGCTGCTGACGCTCGCCTTGTTCACATAAAGACATAAATCTCCATTTTGTCTCAGATCACCTGAATCTGGTCCAACTGATCGATCAGGGTATTGATCAGATCTCTGATCAGCCAAACATGTGCTGCGAGGACACGTGGGAGAGAGTCGCTGCATTATTTACATCCTGCTCATTCACGACCAAACGACCGATCGCTTCAGTTATCGATTACATGATTGATCACCAGCAGCTTGTTTTTCCTGCTGTGGACTAAGTATTGATCATTTATGATTGTAACTGATCAAGTTGCTGATTCTTTTTATCATTGATCACTAAAGAGAGTTTCTACTGTTTTTCTGCTGTTTGGTCATTCCGGTCTGATCTTGATGGTTATTGATCACCTGGTCACGTCACTGATTGTATCTAAATTTGTCTTCTGTCATTTGAAATTGATCACATGACCTTTGATTGATTGAAATGTGATTTTATGGTGAATCAGGTCTGTAATCACGTTACACAGCTGACGGGATTCCTGATTGATAACCTTCAGCCTGGTGTGACTGTATCTGATCATTTCCATCGATCACAGCGGGATGAAATCGATCCCTAACCTGTCGAACAGTTGGCTCGCCTCTGAACGGAAAGCTGATCGTTTGGTATCGGTTCTGGTCGCGGAGCTGGTCGGGAGGATGGAGGCTCCTCTCCAGCACATGGACGGACGGATGAAGGCGGATTCAGTAAAACATTGAAGGGGGTTTCGTGCGCGAGCTGCGGGCAGCCGCCGCGCCGCGTCCGCACGGCTCCGAGCGACGTTTGCGCCTTTTTTCTACGTTTCGGCTTCGATTTTAGACATTTTCCTGCTGCCTCCCCCCCCTTTGTTCTTTAATGGATCGGCGTCTGGAGCCTTGCTACCTCCCAGACCCCCTCCTCTCCTCCCCCTCCACCTCCCCCACCGCTCTCCTCTCCACCACGCAGAAAAACACACATTTGCGGCCACAAAACGCTTCTTTTACGCACCGAATTCAACGTTTAAAATGGACGAAAAGCGCAAAGCGGCCGCTCTGCCCACAGAGGCCGAACGTGCCTCCGAAATACCCCGAGGGAAAGCAGCCCTACCTGGGGAATCAACCCCCACCCGGCCCCGCTTCCTCGCCCCCACTCTGCGTGGGAAAGCTGGGAAAAGGAGAAATTTGCTGGCGTGAAAAACACGGAGCAGAAGCAGCAGATGAGCGGTGATGCGGCGGGGAGGCGAGGCGTTTTCCCCCAAACATCCACACACATACACCCCCCTCCACCCCCACCACCACCCCGCAACCCCCAGATCTGCCACCCGGACCCGGAGAACCCCCGTCCTCCCCGGCCTCCCCACCCCCCAACAGCTCCACAGACCTCCGGACTTACCTGGACAGAAACGCGCAGAAAAGTCCAATCAGAGATTTAAATCCACGGTCCCACGCGCGCCGCCGCTGCTGCCTGTCCACTTTTTCTCCTCACATCAAAGCTGAGGAGCTGAGGCCAGGTGAGTCCGGCAGGAGGAGTCCGGACAGGTACAAATGTCATGCGCTCACGAGCGGAACAATAATCCAGAGCAGAAAGAGCGGAGCGGCACGGCGCGTCTCCCCCATTCACACACAGCCTGCCTCGGCTTGGCTCGGCTCGGTCTGTCCCTGCTCCGCCACAGCCAGCCCCCCATCTGGACCGTACCACTGCGCGCCCGGCCGGGAGGGGCGCGCTTAATTAAAGCAGCTCCGGCAAACCACACACGTCGATTAATCGAATTATTAAAGGTCGGAGTAGAATCTAACGATGTTTTTATGACACGAAGAGAGATAAAGGGTTGATTTTCAGGTAGAACAGCTGAAATTCAATGTTTTAAGAGCGCGAAACAGCTGTTCACCCCCATAAAAACCCGCCTGTGGTTCCTGCTCCTTAATCTGCTGTTTTTCTCCTCCTAAAGCCAGATGTGGAGAGAGACTGAGAGAGAGAGCATGACTCACAGTGAGAGAGAGAGAGAGAGAGAGAGAGAGAGAGAGAGAGAGAGAGAGAGAGAGTGAGGGATGCAGTGATGTATATATAGAGATAAAGATAGAGGGCGAGTGAGGAGATGCATGACGATAAAAATAAAAAGATGGAGAAAAAGAAGAGATGACATGGAGGAATAAGACTGAAAAATGGAGAAAAGAAAGCAGAAACAAAATTATTGAAGAACAGAGAGATGCAGAATCAGGAGGAAAAGGAGGGTTCCAGGCCAAAGAGCAGAATAACCCTGACAGGTTGATGAAGACCCTTCAGTGATGGAGAGGTGTACTCCGGGTGTGCCGGTACACTGTGACATCACTGCTGGGCGTGGCCAACCACAGGCCTCAGTGATGCTGGGTGTGATCAGAGGGGAAACGAATGAGCCGACACAGAGGACACAGAGAACAGACTGACACTGAAAACACTTTTTAATTTAGCAAATTATGAATTGAGTCTGGTCAGAGTTCACTGGATCAGCAGTTTTTATCCAGACTGAGCGTCTGCAGCCATGCTAACAGCTCTGTGAACCTCCATTCACCCACAATGGTGCTTTGAGCTAAATGCTAACATTAGCATGCTAACATAATTACAGAGACAACACTATAACGTCTACCATCATCTCTGCTAGCTCTTCCCAAGTGTCCTACGCTGTGAGAACATAATCAGAGTCAGTGGAAAAGCTCATTAGCACTAATGTTAGCTTAGCATGAGAAGTTCATGCGGGGAACATTTTCCAAAAGTATGTTTTGTGTTCTTTGTGTACTCTGTTCCAAATGAGTGTACCTCACATCTTGAGCTGTGTTCCAGTTGTCCTCATCATGTTAAAAACTGAACTTCAGACATGCTAAAGTCTAGCAACATTACATTTTGTCACTATTATGTACATCTTATTGATAAATAAGGTATTCTGAAGTATTTTATATACTGCAAGTACTCTCAGATAGTGAAAATATACTTGCTCAAATATTTACCACACTGTGGAGTTAGTAGATATTGGTATACTTGAGATATGGAGAAGTACACTTCTCTTTTACTTGAAGTTTCTTGGTGGCACACAAAGACACACACACACACACACACACACACACACACACACACACGCACACAGGTTTGTTCAAAAACATCAGTAAACTTGAAAGACACAACACACACGAGCAATTACAGATTAGTCACATCCTGACAGTCTGATGAGTCAGAGTCAGACGAGCTGCTGCAGATGAAAGACAGGCAGAGACACAGACAGGCAGACGGTGAGACAGACAGACAGACGGTGAGACAGACAGGCAGCAATCACGTAGAGGCTGCTTACAGGTCAGAGGTCGAGAAAATAATTATTCACTTCAGTACAAATGTGTGTTTGCATTTTGAGGAAAATCTCTCTGAGCTGAAAACGATGATATCAGTGTGTTTAAAATGAATCCAGCCTGAGAGAAACAGAATGTATCCAACCTGCTGCAATGCATTCTGGGCTTTTTCCTGCTTCTCTGCCTGCAGGAATCACTGCCAGACCATCAGACTGAATGTCCAGCTAGTTCATATTCTTCAGCGCTGGAAGAAGTATTAAGAAAAGTACCAATACAACAATGTAATAATACTCCACTACAAGTAAATGTCCTGCATTCAAAATCATACTTACTTCTGTAGAAGTACTGCAGTTTAGTCAGCTTCATGCAGTAGAAGTACAGCAGTATATTTAGCTTCAAGTACTGTGTGTGCAGTAAAATGTCTCCTGTGTCTTCATCAGTTTGTTCAGACTGAAGCTTCAGTGTCAGAGCAGCATGTTACTGTCGGAGCTGCTGCAGGTGGAGCTACTTTAAATACGTCATGCACTGTGAACTAGTTTAGGCCAGTGGGTGGACTCACTGTAAATTCACTGTTGACTCACTGTAGACTCATTATAAACTCACTGTAAATTCACTGTAGAGTCACTGCAAACTCACTGGAAACTCAACATAAATTCACTGTAAACTCACTGTAAACTCAATATAAACTCACTGTAGACTCACTGTAAACTCAATATAAACTCACTGTAGACTCACTGTAAACTCACTGTAGACTTACTGTAAACTCACTGTAGACTCACTGTAAACTCACTGTAGACTTACTGTAGACTCACTGTAAACTCACTGTAAACTCAATATAAACTCACTGTAGACTCACTGTAAACTCAATATAAACTCACTGTAAACTCACTGTAGACTCACTGTAAACTCACTGTAGACTCACTGTAAACTCAATATAAACTCACTGTAGACTCATTATAAACTCACTGTAAATTCACTGTAGAGTCACTGCAAACTCACTGGAAACTCAACATAAATTCACTGTAAACTCACTGTAAACTCACTGTAGACTCACTGTAAACTCAATATAAACTCACTGTAGACTCACTGTAAACTCACTGTAGACTCACTGTAAACTCAATATAAACTCACTGTAGACTCATTATAAACTCACTGTAAATTCACTGTAGAGTCACTGCAAACTCACTGGAAACTCAACATAAATTCACTGTAAACTCACTGTAAATTCACTGTAGCCACACTATAAACTCACTGTAGAGGTGTTTTTATTTCAGGAGCTAACTGGCTAATTCTGGTAGCAGTTGAGAGCATTCTAGCTCACGGTACACGTGATTGGCTGAAAGGTGAGAGGGTGGCGAACACCGCTGTGATGCAGAGAGGCTTCGTGGCTTGTGAACGAGCTGATTGGTTCTTATCAGCGCTAACAGAACGATGAATAAGTGAACACGAAGTGAAATGTGGACTTGCTGGATGTTCCATCGGGGCGACTTCAGCCCGGCTGTGGTCTGAAGCAGCAGACTCAGTGTTTCCAGAGTACATCGAGCAGCCGGAGCCTAAAATAACCGTGACTTGGGGCTGGGTTCAGGTTCAGGTTTAGACTGGGGTTAGATCCTGCGTGGCTCTGGGCTGCCGGCAGAAGGTTCACCCTGTAATCAACTCGCAGTTTGACAGTTCTGGTTTTTCCTTCTTTCTGTCTCTCTTGCTCTCTCTGTAATTTTCTTAATTGAAGCCACTTGAGGGGTCTAGCCCTCTCCTCTTTTCATCTTCGTCTTTTCTATTCTTTCCACTTCTATTTCCTTTCCTTTCCTCTCTGCTTGCTTCCTTATTTTTCTGCTCATTTCCTTTCCTTTCTGCTCGTTTCCTTTCCTCTCTGCTCATTCCCTTTCCTTTCTTCTTGCTTCCTTTCCTTTCTGCTCATTTCCTTTTCTTTCTGCTTGCTTCCTTTCTTTTCTGCTCACTTCCTTTCCTCTCTGCTCGTTTCCTTTCCTTTGCTTTTCGTTGGTTTCCTTGACTCTCTTCTGTTGAAGCAGTGAGACTGAAAAAGAGGTACTGCAGGAGGAGAGGAGGGATGGAGGACAGAAGAGGCAGATGGAGGGAGGACAGAGGGTGATGTCATCAGCCCTCAGCCCTCACCTTTTAGCCAATCACATGGCCTCAACCAGCTCAATATCTGCTGGCATATTTAGCCTGTTAGCTACAACAACACAATGCCGATGAATGAACCAATGAGAGGCTGCTGCTGTTACATATGATTATTAATTATTATACTTTTTTAAAAATTTTGTTCTACTGTATCCTCAAAGGTATTTAGCGATATTACAAAGCACGTATGTGTACAATTTACCCAACAATTAGTATTTTCAGTATTTCCACAGACGGACAAAGACCAGAGCAGCAGATGTAACATGAGTCCATCAGAGAGGAGGAAGAGGAAGAGCAGAGCTGCTCCTGCAAATAAAGATGTTATCCACTGAAATAATCATCTTTTCTGACGTTTCTGTTGTTCTGAAGCAGCAGCTCAGAACATGAATTCTGGTGTGTGTCTGCTCTGAGGAACACGAGTCTGTGTCACCTGCTCTCACAGAAAACGTGAGAGGAAGCTCAAACTAAGGTCTGAATGTTTGGAGGAAGAGTTTCCTGTAAAACAGACTGATGACGTGGACCAGCTGCTCGTCTCCATCAGCCAATGAGCTCCCTTGTCTTCACCTTGTCTTCTGCTGGATCCCTCGTTCGTTTTCTGCCTCCAGGAGCTGCGATTGTTTCCAGGAACATCTCAAAGAAAATCAGGGCTTGAGCTTCGTCGAAGCAGTGGAACAACGACCTTCAGACGTCAGGACGCAGCTCGATGAACGTTTTTAAAGACTGACCAATGACGAGCTCTGACTTCCTGATCACACCCGAAGCTCTGACGCTCTGCTGCTCCTCTTTATTTGATTTGATGTTGTTCAGTCTTACTTTTACTTTTGTCATCAAGTTGGTTTATGTCCATTCTGTGTTTCTCATGTGAAACACTTGCTGCATGTTCCAGGTGACTGACGGCTGATGAAAACACAGGTGTGCTCGTCAGCTTCATCTGTTACCTCGTACCTGCAGCGACACGCTCGTTAAACAGCAGCGCCGTGTTTGCTCGCCATCGAGTTCCAACCAGGTGAGAAACCTCTGAAACGACGTTTAAACAGCCAAAGCTTCTTATCTTCATCCTCATCATCGTCAGGAGAAGTTGTTCTGTTTTCTCCTGATGGTTTTTAGACACCAGGTTGATTCAATGAATGAATTAAATGAATTCATTGGAGCTTCAGGTCGAAACGAGCAAAGACATCATTCACAGAGAAGAACGACAGCATGTTCTCACTCCTCTTTCTGCTCTCTCCATCTTTTCCTCTCTCACAAACATGTTCTCTCCCCTCCCCTCCCCCGTCTCTCACACCTCACCCCCTGCCCTCCCCCACTTTCCCTCGCTCTCTCTCTTCAGTGTAATCTGACGCCGATCGCCCGTTAATCTTTTTAAGTCGGCGTGAAACAGCCAGCAGCATGCATGACAATGGACCTCAGTGTGTGTGTGTGTGTGTGTGTGTGTGTGTGTGTGTGTGTGTTTGTGTGTGCGTGAGAATGACAACAGGCCTGTGTTTATGTGTGTGTGTAGTTGTGGTTGCAGGACACACTGTATGCTTCCTTCTTTACATCACTGCTACTATTACAAACACATCTGGATCCTGTGAGTGTGTGTGTGTGTGTGTGTGTGTGTGTGTGTGTGTGTGTGTGTGCAGCTGTTAGTTAATCTTGAGTTTACGAGGTCGAGGCCGCAGAGCTGAACAAATTCTGTGTCTCTGTTTTTATTTATTTTTACTTCTTTGAGGTTTGTCTGATATCCAACGTGTGTGTGTGTGTGTGTGTGTGTGTGTGTGTGTGTGAGTGTGTGTGTGTGTTGACACAGTTTGTTATGTAGAACCCAAACAGACTGAAAGCATGACGACACACTGATGACACTTGTTCGTTTCCTGCTCTTCTTCTTCTTCTTCTTCTTCTTCTTCTTCTTCTTCTTCTTCTTCTGCTTCTTCTTATTCTTCTTCTTCTTCTTCTTTTAAAGAAGACGTCTATCATTGGGTCATGTGCAGCACTGGAGGAAGTATTCAGGTTATGTACCTCAGCAAAAATACTCATAGTACTCTGTAAAAAAAACTTCAGTTAAAGTAAGTATGTCCTGTAGGTAGAGGTATTCAAAGTAAAAGTACTCATAGATAAAACTGTAAATAAAACTCACAGTCAAATAAACACAGTAGAGCAGAAGTAAAGGAAATACTCAAGTACAATTACTTCAAAGTAGTATTGGAGGACAGTATTTGAGAAAATGTCTCTGAAATGATAAAATGTTGAATTTAGTGTTTACAGTTTTTTCTGCCCTCTAGTGGCCAAAAAGACAGGAAACAGTCTCTGTGGGTGAATGTCCTGAAGGAGCCTGAACCAGGACAGAAAGACAACACTGTCTGTCCCTCTGTCTGTCTGTCTGTCTGTCCCTCTGCCTGTCTGTCTGTCTGTCTCTCTCTGTCTCTCTGTCTCTCTGTCTCTCTCCAGGGACAGGACAGCCGCCAGGCTTGGTGCTGAGGTGGTTTCCATGGTTACTGCTGAGCCTCGCTTTGACCTGATTGTTGAAAAAAAAAAAAAAACAATGAGGAAAACTTCAAAGAGGAGCTGCTCAGTTGCCTAGCAACAAGGCAGGACTGCTCTCTCTCTCTCTCTTCAATCACTATCTGTTCTTCATCACTCCATCAGTCCGCTCATCTCCCTCTTTTCATCACTCTCTCTCCTCTCTCTCTCATTGCTCTCTCTCTCTCTCTCTCTCTCTCTCTCTTTGCTCTCTGTCTCTCTCTCTCTCTCTCCTCTCTCTCTCTCCTCTCTCTCTCTTTGCTCTCTCCCTCTCTCTCTCTCTCTCTCTCCTCTCTCTCTCTCTCTCTCTCTCTCTCTCTCCCTCTCTCTCTCTCTCTCTCTCTCTCTCTCTCTCCTCTCTCTCTCTTTGCTCTCTCCCTCTCTCTCTCTCTCTCTCTCTCTCTCTCTCTCTCTCCTTATCTCTCTTTTCTCTTTCCATCCCTCTGCTCCTCTCGCTCTCCGCCTCCCTCACTCTGTCCTCCATCACTCCATCATCACCGTCCTCTTTCCTCTCCATCTCTCTCTCCTCTGAAGTTGATCCCTCATTCTGTTTTTCAACATGAAGCTTTATTGACACGGACAGTGCAGACATTAAACTGTGTGAGTGTCAAAGATCAGTCTTTGTGTGTGTGTGTGTGTGTGTGTGTGTGTGTGTGTGTGTGACTCATGTGTCACACACACACACACACACACACACACACACACACACACACACACACACACCGACTGTGTCCACTGTAAAAGATCAACAACGTTCACGTGTTCCAGCTGAAGATACCTGAGCTACAGTCAAGGCTACATTAGCCACTGCTAGCAGAACACGCCCAGATGTCAGCCGTTGAGCTGCATTGTGGGTAATGTAGGCAGGTGTGTCTTGTCAAGCAGGTTTGACCCTCCGTCCTGAAGCTGTCAGAGGCGGACCAAGTCCTCAGAAACAGCAAAGTAACTTTTAACCAAAGCTGATAAATGCAGTAAAAGTACAACATTTCCCTCCTGTGCAGATTAAACATAGTTTTTCCTCCACCTCTGAGCCGTCGCAGAGCTCCACCTGCTGCAGTCTGTGGGCCGACGCTCAGGTGTGTTTCAGTCAGCTGCTCCCACCAGGTCACAGGTGATTGGATGATTCATGTAAACACTCGAGTTCAGGATAAGTTGTTAAAATGTGAATCCTCACACACACACACACACACACACACAGACACACACACACACTCACACGCACACACATCACATCCCTCCGTCTATTTCCATCTCCTCTCTGGATGCCTGTGGTCTCCTCCACTGGAAGAGCCAACACCCATGACCTGTGTGTGTGTGTGTGTGTGTGTGTGTGTGTGTGTGTGTGTGTGTGTGTGTACATGTGTTGGTAACTACTGGAGTGTGCTTTGTGGCAAAGTGGCAGTACACACACACATACTCAGTCCGTCACTTGTTCTGGTTCTTTAAAACCACTAAGTGCAATTCTCTGCCAGCTGAGTGTGTGTGTGTGTGTGTGTGTGTGTGTGTGTGTGTGTGTGTGTGTGTGAGCGTGTGTGTGTGTGTGTGTGTGTGTGTGTGTGTGTGAGCGTGTGTGTGTGTGTGTGTGTGTGTGTGTGTGTGTGTGTGAGCGTGCATGCTGAATCACCTCTGGTGTCTTTCGTAACCTGATTCAGATCTGATGATGTCACACACACACACACACACACACACACACACACACACACACACACACACACACAGAGTCATGCCAAAGGTTTAATTGAAACCACTCTCTTCCTCCCTCAGTGTGTGTTCTTTCTCTTCCTTTACACTCATCTTGGCTCTGGGTGCTTCTTTACTGTGTGTGTGTGTGTGTGTGTGTGTGTGTGTGGTGAAGCTGTAACTTTATCGTCTCTCTCACACGCAGAGTTGCTGGGACTCTCCCGCTGGTGTTTCATGTCGCTCTGCTGCCCCCTGGCGGTCAGCAGTGGAGCCTCTCAGGTCGTCTCTCAGTCTCTCTCATGAGGACCAGTTTGAACTTTCATTCTTCTTCTTCTGCGTCTCTCAGGTGTTCAGACAGAAAACGAAGCTGCATCTGCTGATGAAGACGGTGTGAAGTGATCAAATGCTCCAGAAGGGAACGTTTGTCAGGAATGAACCTGAACAGGTGAACAGATCTTATGATGAAAAGAGGTAACGTTTGCTGTCACTGTGAGCAGAAAGGCGTCCCTCTGCAGGACGCTAACGGCTAAACCAGGAAGCTAACTTCTGTGTTACTTTCCGCCTGATTCAGGGACGATTGATTAATCAATGTAAGAACGAAGATGATCTGGAAATCTCCAGTGATTCCAGCTGCTCTTTTCTATCATTCTTCTAAAAGCACTGACGGTGTTTTATTCCATTTCACGACCTGGTTTAACAACATCAAACACTTTGTTCTGAAAGAAAGAAAGATCTTTATTCGTAGCAGAAATAGTTCATTTGAGTCACATGTCCTGAACATCTGCAGCTGATGTGATGAGTACAAAACCATGATGAGAGGAAACATGTTTGAACTCTTTGGTGTCAAATGTTGAACAAATGTTCTGAATGACTGAATGAAAAAAGCTCATTTTGTTGTTTCACTGTTGTTAGAAAACGACTCGGTGAAGCTGTGAACATAAGAAGTGTAGCAACGGCTGAATTTCCCCACTGTGGGATAAATAAAGACTTATCTTATCTTATCTTAAACAGCGTGCAGGCTGAGGCACTGGCCTGAGCTCCAGCTGCTGATTCTGCACACCTGACTTGTCTCCACAGGTGTGTTTGCAGAGTTCACAGGTGAATCATCAACAGGTAAAATATGAACAGTTTTCATTAGAAAAACAGAAAAAACAACGAAACACATCAAATGACACACGCTCGGCCTCTCAGCTCGCGTTGAACCACGTTTCAATGGACCTGTCCAGTCTGGTCTCATCCGGTCCAGTCTGTCAGTCCACTGGAAACCAGTGGAGCTGCTTCATCGCTCCTGTCGGCTCCACTCAGCAGGAGGGTCTCGGGGTCCTCTGGGCTTCTGAATGCGACAGTTAAACCCTGAAAAACAGAATTCAGTCCAGTGAGACGAGTCCAGCGAGAGGAGGGCGGACAGGTGCACAGGTGTACTGACCGATCCCGCCAGGTGAGCAGAGGTTGGTCATGTGTGGCCCTGAGGAGGAGAAATCTTCATAATCATTGTCTGTGGATGAACGATGTTCACCTGGAGGAGAGAAGAGACGTTTCTTTCATCTTCTTTCCTCTTTTCATTCATCCTTTTCCTACATTCATCCGTTCATCCTTCCCTCCCTCTTCATTACCTGGCACCAGGTGATACTCTCCATTGTTGCTGAGTGACGGGGGCCCCTCCCCAGGCCTGTGATTGGCTGGTATTGCCACGTCGTAGATGGGCGTGGCAGAGTGCTGCTGATTGATTGGTTTGGCTCGAGGTCTGACGGTGCTGTAGAGAGCAGCCGCCGATGCTCCGTCAGGGTCGTTATCATAGTGATGGGACGAGGGCGGAGGCCTGAGGGATCGTCATCAAGAGAGGGTGTGACAAGCAAGGAAGGAAGCACACACACACACACACACACGCACGTGCACACGCACACACACACGCACGCACGTGCACACACACACACACACATGCAGACACACACGCACACACACATACGCACACACATGCAGACACACACGCACGCACACACACACACACACACACACACACACACACACACACACACACAGCTGCTTTCTGGTTGAATTTGATGCAGCACCACGTTTCAAACAGGTTGAGGGGGGAGACAGAAGCTCCAGGTGTTTCCTTACCTGCTTGCACTGTTGGGTCTGGGCGTGGCTACAGTGGAGTAGGTGGGGCTTGATGAAGGCGGGGGAGGATGTTTGGGCTTGTTGACCACAGCGTATGTGTCACTCATGTCCGTCTGCTGTGACAGTCTGCGTTCATGAGGACAGAGAGACGTGATGAAGGAAAGCTAGCCGCTAACAGAGGAACAGCTCCACTTCCTGTTCGCGTTCACGTTCAACAAATGAGATGCTCGTTGTTGAGAAGTGAGCTTTGGAGGTGTAGGTAGTGTGGACAGAGCCACGCTAGCTGTTTCCTCCTGCTTCCAGTCTTTATGCTAAGCTAAGCTAAGCATAAAGACTGGAGTATTTCCCAAAATGTTCAACTATTCCTTTAAAATGAATAACAGATTTTTATACACAATCAGAAAATATGAACATATTAACATGCACCATCAGCGTTCAGTTTACTTTCACGTCGATAAGATCATAACAAAGATCTTAAAAATGATGTTTAACAGAGTTTTAAAGAGGTTCATCGTAAATGACACGTCGACATGTTGTTGACGTGTCGCAGAGGAGGAAGTTTTCTTTTTAGCTGCTGCTCAGCCTTTACATTGTTCCTCTGTGACGGATCACAGAAAACATCAGATGAAACGTTGTGAAACGCCAGCAGATTCATATCTGATGCAGAAGCAAACGGTTTGTGTTCATTTCTGTGTTCCCACGGTCCTGAAGTGTGTTTCCAGGTCCTACACTCCCCAAATTTATATGGCTTTATACGTGAACATGACAAAGGGTCCTACGCCCCCTGGGTTAGGGTGAGGATGTCGACCCAAACACAACAGGAGGGTTAATGTTCACTGAACCAGAAACTAGCTAACATTTACAACATTTTTAGCGCAAACATAGAGTTTAATGTTGATAAATCAGATTCCAGACCAACAAATAGAAAGGTAGGCAGTTAGTGAAGAATGAAAATAATGTTAATAACCTAAAAATCAGCATTCAGATCAAGCTAACGACGGTAAGCTAGCTGAATGTAACTGCGACCATCTGTTTCAATATGATATCTGTGGTGATGTCACAGTCACATGACCTGTGGTGGGCGTGTGTTCTCAACTTCAACCAATCAGATGTTTCACTTTTATTTACTGTAACAGGAAAAGCAACCGGAAGCCGAGAGACAAAACAGGAAGTGGAGCAACAGGAAAAGGTGCGTGCGTCAGTTCAATGTGAATAAAGTTCAAAGTGAATAAAGTTAAATGTTAAAGTTCAAAGTGAATAAAGTTAAATGCTAATGTGAATACAGTTAAATGCTAACGTCAATGCAGTTAAATGCTAACGTGAATACAGTTAAATGCTAACATGAATACAGTTAAATGCTAACGTGAATAAAGTTAAATGTTAACGTGAATACAGTTAAATGCTAACGTGAATAAAGTTAAATGCTCACGTTAATACAGTTAAATGTTAACGTGAATACAGTTAAATGCTAACATGAATAAAGTTAAATGCTAATGTGAATACAGTTAAATGTTAACGTGAATAAAGTTAAATGCTAACGTGAATACAGTTAAATGTTAACGTGAATACAGTTAAATGCTTACGTGAATACAGTTAAATGCTAACGTGAATACAGTTAAATGTTAACGTGAATAAAGTTAAATGCTAACGTAAATACAGTTAAATGCTAACATGAATACAGTTAAATGCTAACGTGAATAAAGTTAGATGTTAGTGTGAATAAAGTTAAATGTTAACGTGAATACAGTTAAATGCTAACGTGAATACAGTTAAATGTTAACGTGAATAAAGTTAAATGCTAACGTGAATACAGTTAAATGCTAACATGAATACAGTTAAATGCTAACGTGAATAAAGTTAGATGTTAGTGTGAATAAAGTTAAATGTTAACGTGAATACAGTTAAATGCTAATGTGAATAAACTTAAATGCTAACGTGAATACAGTTAAATGCTAACGTGAATACAGTTAAATGCTAACATGAATACAGTTCGGTGAAGTCTGAAACATGCTCAGCTCATTCAAACGATCTTCTGTGAAGACGAAGAGTCAAACGTTCACACACTGTCACTTTATCACTGCTGCTTATTTACATTTCGGCAGGAAGTCGTTCTGCTCTCCACTTCCTGCTCTGGCCGTGTGACCGCAGTCGTCATGACGACTCTGATTGTTTACCGCTGTGGCCTAACCAGATAGCTGATCGGTCAGACGGAGGCGAAGTCTGGTTAGTGACTAATACACAATCTGCTTTTGATCTCATCGTCATCCTCTCTCCTTCTTCCCTTTTCTCTGCTGTTTCCTCCTCTCCTTCACTTTTTTCTGCTTTCCTCTCTCCTCCTCCTCCTCCCCCCCTCCTCCTTTCTCACCTTCTTTGCTCTCTTCTCTTTTCACTTCCTCTTCCTCCTCCTCTCCTTTTTCTTCTATCTACTCTTTTACTCCTTCACAGAGAGAGGAAGTGGGCTTTACAGAGGAGGCTCTATTCTTACTCCATCACCGCTCCTCCTGTTTCTCCTTCCTCTGTTCCTCCTTTATCCTCTTTCTCCTTCATCTGTTCCTCCTTCCTCCCTCTGTGATTTTAACATTCTGTCCTTCCTTCACTTTTCTGCTACACCTCCTCTTCTCTCTCATTTCTCCTCTTTTCTAAGCCTTCTTCTCTCCTCATCTCCTCCTCTTTCCTCACCTCCCCCCTCTCATCCTGCGCCCCCTCTCTCCACTCCGTTTCCATGGTAACATGGTAACATATGGGAATGGAGGGATGGAGGAATGAAGAGGGAGGGTGAGAAAGTGTTAATTTAACACCTTGGAGTGAGACATCCTGTCTGTCTGTCTGTCTCTCTGCTGGCATACAGACAGACGGACAGACAGACAGACAGACAGACAGACAGGTGGACAGACGACAGACAGACAGACAGACAGACAGACAGACAGGCGGACAGGTGGACAGACGGACAGACAGACAGACAGACAGACAGGTGGATGGAAGGATAGACAGACAGACAGGTGGACAGACGACAGACAGACAGACAGACAGACAGGCGGACAGGTGGACAGACGGACAGACAGACAGACAGACAGACAGACAGACAGGCAGACAGGTGGACAGACGACAGACAGACAGACAGACAGACAGACAGGCGAACAGGCGGTCAGGTGGACAGATGGACAGACAGACAGACAGACAGACAGACAGACAGGCGAACAGATGGACAGACGGACAGACAGACAGACGGACAGACGGACAGACAGACAGACAGGTGGATACCTCTTGGACGAAGCTGCAGTTGGTGTGGTCTTCTTCTCTGGTTTCTTCGGCTGGTCAGTGAACAGAAAGCAGTGAAGGTCACTTCAGTGTTTCAGGTTATTTTCTGAAGTGAAACGTAAATAAAACCTGAACGCAGTGAAAATCCTCTTTGACTGAACTGGATGCAGCACAAACATATTTAATGTTCAGCCTGAGAAACTTTATTGTTTGCTGTCAGCTGTTGGTTTAAATAAAGTTGGTTCAGGGTCAGTTTCCTCTGAGCTCCATCAGCTGTTCTTTGACACTCTGTGGACGCAGCTCAACAGTCTCTGCTGTCCTGTCTGTCTTCATAATCTGCTCATGGTCTCAAAGGGGGACAGGTCTGGACTGCAGGCAGCCGGTCTAGAACCTGAACTCTTTGACTCTGAAGCCAGAACTCTGCAGAATGAGTCTGGAACAAGAGGACGTCCCTGAAGAAGACGTCCTCTGGATGGCGGCATGTCCCTCCAGAACCTATTTGGACCGTCACAGGTGTTCAGGTGACCCATGAGCACTAACACACCTGCAGACCAGCACAGAGGCTGGCTGCTGGACTCTGCTGGAACAGTCTGGATGGACCTTTTCCTCTTTAGCCCAGAGGACACGACGTCCATGATGTCCACAAACAACCTGAAACAGAACACTTTTTCTCTTTGTGTCGGTCCGTCTCAGAGGAGCTCGAGTCCACAGAAGACTGTGGACGATGATGGAGTCTGACCTCATGTGTGTAGATGCAGTGATGCGTTTACTGTCAACAGTTTTCTGAAGCGTTCCTGAGCCCACGCAGCGATGATCTTTATGCAATCATGTTGGTTTTTGATGCAGCGCTGCCTGAAGGGTCAAAGGTCAGGTGTTGGATTTTAGATGATGAAATCCTTAAATCGGACTGTTGGTTGGACCAAACAAACATGGTGAAGGCGTCGCTTTGGGCTCATTGTCACCACATTTCTCACTGTTTTCACAACGTTTCCAAAGCAAACGATCGATCGATCGATGGAGAAAATGATCAGCTGATTGATCCAGAATGAAAAGAATCATTAGTTTGAGTTAAAATGAGCTCCACCTCAACCAACTCTAACAGGGACATCCTGCTGAGACATGAACGAGGAGACACACTGATCTAAAGACCAGAGACAAGAGGACAACAGACACAGAGACACAATGATCTACAGAGACCAGAGGACAACAGACACAGAGACACAATGATCTAAAGAGACAAGAGGACAACAGACACAGAGACACAATGATCTAAAGAGACAAGAGGACAACAGACACAGAGACACAATGATCTAAAGAGACAAGAGGACAACAGACACAGAGACACAATGATCTAAAGAGACAAGAGGACAACAGACACAGAGACACACTGATCTAAAGAGACAAGAGGACAACAGACACAGAGACACAATGATCTAAAGAGACAAGAGGACAACAGACACAGAGACACACTGATCTAAAGAGACAAGAGGACAACAGACACAGAGACACACTGATCTAAAGAGACAAGAGGACAACAGACACAGAGACACAATGATCTAAAGACCAGAGACAAGAGGACAACAGACACAGAGACACATTGATCTAAAGAGACAAGAGGACAACAGACACAGAGACACACTGATCTAAAGAGACAAGAGGACAACAGACACAGAGACACATTGATCTAAAGAGACAAGAGGACAACAGACAGAGACACACTGATCTAAAGACCAGAGACAAGAGGACAACAGACACAGAGACACATTGATCTAAAGAGACAAGAGGACAACAGACACAGAGACACACTGATCTACAGACACCAGAGACAAGAGGACAACAGACACAGAGACACATTGATCTAAGGAGACAAGAGGACAACAGACACAGAGACACAATGATCTAAAGAGACAAGAGGACAACAGACACAGAGACACACTGATCTACAGAGACCAGAGACAAGAGGACAACAGACACAGAGACACATTGATCTAAAGAGACAAGAGGACAACAGACACAGAGACACACTGATCTACAGACCAGAGACAAGAGGACAACAGACACAGAGACACTTAACTGCACTCAGCACTTTGACTGAAGTAACATTTGAATGCAGGACTTTGTTACACTCGTGTCTTTTCAGTGATTCAGTCGTCTCATTGCGCTGAAGATCTCATTAACCAGAGACAGAGAGACAAAGAGACACAGAGACACAGAGACGAACGCAGCAGGGACATAAAAAAGGAAATAAAAGGATAAATCACCCGGAGCCTCACTGGAATCCAGCAGAAACATGTTTGTGACATTTGTTGTGAGGAGAGTCTGGATGTGAGTCTGCAGGTCGACGTGAAGTGAAGTGAACCTACCTGTCAGGACGCGGCGTCCATCAGTCCTACTGGACGTCTTGCTGTTAAATGTTGATCAATCTTCCGTCTCTCTGTCTCTTCTACTCTCAAACTGTCTGCAGCAGCTCATTTACATGCAGGAAGTCAGCTTCACGGACTGCTTCCTCTTTCTGCAGCTGCTCTCCGTCTACTTCCTTCAGCACTGAATCAACACTTCACACAGGATGAAACACGACGCTGGAGTGTGTGTTTACCTCAGACAGGTCGTCGTAGAGCAGGTGACTGCTGGTCTGCAGGGCGTGTTCGAACATCGAGGCGACGGCGGTGAAGATGAACTGATACTGATCCTGCGGAGGAAACGAGGAGAGGCTCATCGTCACGTTCGATTTCCTAACGGAGCTGCGATCAGTGTTTGAGGATGTGTGTCATCGCTGTCGCCATGTGTTAAACTACATGATGATGTCACTGGGTTTTGGAGATACAAGCTTTTCACTGGACAGGAAGGCATCTGAAGAGTAACTAGTAACTGAAGCTGTAGTGGAGTTAAAAGTACAATATTTCCTCTGAGATGTCGAGGAGTAGAAGTATAAAGTGGAAAGTACAAGTACCTGGAATTTGTACTGAAGTAGGCTACAGTACTCGAGTAAATGTACTTCTTTACTTTGCACCACTGGTGGACAGTGGCGCCGCCAGCCGGAACCCTGTGCGCACTGTGCGACAATTTTTTTTTGAAGGTGTGAAAAAAATAAATATTTTAAAGGGTTTTTTTAATTGTTTTTGGGGAGGGGCTAATAAAGACGCTGGGTTGTAATAGGCTAAACATGCTGAGTCCATTTGTTTTTTAAGCCAATTGATTGAAGCCTAACATAAAGGCTGATTGTCATTTACGTCATCTGGCACTAAGTGATTTTGAATTCTGGCGCTGGCTATATTCTTCTTCTACACTATGTAGCCTACTGCCTATGTGGTGATTACGGTTCGCAGTAATGTTATAGAAATATGTGAATGAATATGTGTGAATTATGGAATTGATTAGCATCGTTTCTTGTTGATGTTTTTTTGGTTGGACTTTTAAACATCTGTAGGCTGTGTAATTTCTCTCTCCCTCTGCTTAGCGGAGGGGGGAGCGCGGACTTACGGATCACTTTATTATTATTTATTTATAGTAACAGCATTTTACAGTGAGCAGCATACATCTGTCTTCTACAAATCCCGACCACATTTGCAAAGTTTGGATGAGCCGCGGCCTCTGCGTTCTTGTGGCTTGATTGCGAATCGCACAATGCGCTGCTCAGGGACTGGAGGGCCGCACATCTGGTGGGGGGGGGGGGTCTGTGTGTACTATGAAATTGAATCCTGGCGGTGCCACTGCTGGTGGACACCAGCGTGTTCAGGCCAAACATTTTCATCAGGAAGGGGCAGTAAGATCCAGTCACATGACTCAGGTGAATTACAGGTGTGCTGAGGCTGCAGAGTGTCACCTGACAGCTGATCTCAGTGTGTGTGTTTGCCTTCACGCTGCACACACAACAGCCAGCAAGCAATGACTCAGCTTTCCTCTCTGTGTTTGTTTTTTGGTTTCTGTTCGGCAGCTCGACTCACTTCTGTTCTAAAGACACAAAGACGATTCTCAGCGAACGCAAACGTTCCGGTGACATTACCTGAACGTTCCTCACAGGTTTCTGTTCTAAAAGGTTCCTAAAAGGTTCTAATGACCACATGAAGTGAGGTTTTTGGGATCATTGTAACAGCGTTCCCCTGCTGGTCGCCTGTTTGCTGCTTGTTTTTCAGTTGTGTTTTCATATATTTGGATGTTTTTTA
>NC_135083.1:830000-852500 GCF_051107435.1 Chaetodon auriga
AGCACACACACACACACACACACACACACACACACACACACACACGTGTTTTTTTACTTCTGAGTTGTAGTTCTTTCAGTTATTTGTGTTTTAATTCTGTCTTTTTTGTACTCTGTCTGTCACCTGCTGATAAAGGAAATATTCTAACTTAACTTAACTTACTCTCCTTACAAACGCCTCACAGATGTGTGTGTGTGTGTGTGTGTGTGTGTGTGTGTGTGTGTGTGGGTGTGTGTGCGTCTCATCAAACCACAGAGTGTGTGTTCACGGTGGTGGAGGAACATGTCGAAGCGGTTCTCTGGATTATGAGCGCCTCTGAACGTGAGGCAGAGCGGCGTCCCGACACTTTCACCCAATGAGTCACTTCAGGAACAACAACAAGGAAGCAGCTCGAGCAGGTTGAAGACGAGCCGAGAGAATGAGGAAGCAGCGTTACTGACTAACTGACCTCCGCTGGCACGAGGAGAGAACAGGCGACCTGTGGACACACCTGAAAACAAACCGTCTGTGTGTGCGTGTGTGTGTGTGTGTGCGTGTGTGTGTGTGTGTGTGTGTGTGTGTGCGTGTGTGCGTGTGTGTGTGTCTCTAACCATCCTGCCAGACACACGAGGCCTGTGTACACCTCCTGTGTCCTCTGGAGAACACAGAGTACCTGCTGTGTTATTCAGGTGGTTTCATCCTCTGAAACATGACGGTTTGGAGGAAACAGGAAGTGAAAAGTGTCTCACGCAGGACAAACTGGGTCAGTGCAGCAGCGGCGAGGACGTGTTGAACACACCTTCAGAAATAACTCTGAGGCTTTGTGAGCTTTTGTTGTCTGCGTGTTTTCAGCCGCGATGAGTAGAAAGTGTCCGCGGTGGTCAAACTGACGACCTGGTGGACGCTAGTGAGGACATGAAAGGTTCAGCTCACTCACAGGACATAGAGACACATTTCCTCTTTTCTGTCTGCGCCAGCGTTTCTTCACATTGTTAGACCTCAGCACCACGGTACCCAGAACCACCTGGAACCACCTGGAACCACCTGGAACCAGCCGGCAGTCTCAGTCGCTCTGAATAAAAGCTTCAGACTTGCAGAAAAACATTGAATTTAAAATAAATAATCCACACAAATATGCTAATATGTTAAACTCAGATCTTTCATCTCCTTCAAAATTGAAATGAGTTCATGTTTAAGGTGAACGAGGACAAACGTTCCAGAGACACTCTTATGATGCTGGTTAACACGCGGGACATGGAGTCGTCCACCAGCAGCTGAAGTCCGTCCGTTGAGTCGAATCGTGTTGAGTCTGGTTTTGGTTTTGGTTGGTTCGGATTGACTCCTGTCAGACCGTGCTGAGGGCAGACATGTGCCTATCCTCTGAAACTAGGACCAGGACAGACCCTTGACCTGTCCTCAAGGCTCAAGGACGGGTCACCCAGTTGAGAACCTGGTGTCCATCCTCCTCAGGACCATCAGTGGACTCCAGCTCTGATGTTTGAGCCGCTGACGGGTGGAGCTGACCTCCACCCGCCTCAGGCCGCTCTTTGTTCCCCGGCTCAGGGCTCACGATAGCAGAGACCGACGGGACTCCGGGCGTCCCAGTGTGAACGATACTGACCTGGAAGGCGTCTGTGGACAGAGACACGCTGCGTTCACTGACAACTGTTTCCTGTGAACTGTGCCAGTGTGAGGACACTTCAGAGGCTGCAGGTTTTCTGTCGGCGCAGAGTTAAACTCAGAGCTTCACGTTATATAAGAGCAGAGACGACGCTGCTGACGAGGCGTCGCTGCACCGCTGAGTACACACAATACTGCTTTACTTCAGTCACAGTGGTAATACAAGTGGCGCTTGCCTCATAAAGAATCTACATCACTGGATTGTGTGTAAACCTCATTAATGTTTCAGCTGCTCCTGGTGGAGCTAACGTCAGCTCCTTCACAAACTACTGGAAGCTTCATCTCGAACACCACACCAGAATCCACGGCTGGAGGAGTGAAGTAATGAGTAACTGAAGCCGTCAAACACATGTAGTGGAGTAGAAGCATAAAGCTACGTGGAAATACACGGAGACCAAACCTGCCTGGAGATTAGAATGAAAACTCATACAACACATAAATACATCCTGCATAATCTGTCACTGTTATTTGTTATAGTTATTTTAAAAGTGATACGTTTTTATATGTTTTAGGAACTTTTTTTAAATTGTCTGCTGCAAAAATAACAAATAAAGTTTTGTCCATTTCACTTTTTCTGTGGACCCTCTGATGGACAGGACAGGACAGGACACAGTGCTTCAGGTGGGCACAGGTGTGTCCTAATGAGACTGAAAGGTCTGCTTCATGAACGGAGGCTGAAACTAAAAGCAGGTTGGTCACATCGAGCTGAGCCTGATCGTCTGTCGCCTCACGTTAGACTGTGAAGAGAAGAGATTCTGTCTCTGCTTCCACTGAGGACGGGTCTCGTTTCAGCCTGTCCTCCATAACGTCCGAGTGAGCGGCGTCCTCTGACTGTCTCAGCGGTCAAAATCCAGACCGGAGAAGAGTTTATATGAACACAGATAAACTCACTAACCGTGTGATTGGTGGAGCCAAACGCAGCTTAACAGGAAACTCTGGACGAATCAAGCTCCTCTGAACATTGTCTACATAATAATCACCTCTGATTAAAGGTGAAGGTGTCCAGTCTCATTATTCTAAGAAAAAGACACTATTTGAACTACATTTAAGTTTTTGTCTTTAGTCTTCAATCAATTCTCTGTCAATGAAAGTTAACATAGTTTTAATTTAAATGTGTTAATAATACAGAAATGTTACTGTCATTCTGTTTTAGACTCCTGGAGACACAAAGAGCCGTAACCTGTAACACCAAGGGACCAACAGCAGAACCCTGAGGGACGCCCAGGCCGACGTGGAGCCGTTTGACTTCTTCCTGAGTTCATTTGCTTTGTTTTTGCATTTAATTTGTGTGGTGATGATTTTTTCTGTGATTAATCTGAATCTGCAAATCAGCTGAAGTTACTTGATGTTAATGAATTAATGCAGTGGAGCGACAGATGCTTTATCAGCCCTCAGGGGAAACTCTCAGGTCATGACCGAGCCACACAAAGAGCAGACGGCCGTCCGGGACGATGACAGCGCCGCTCTTCACTCAGTTTATTTAAAGCCTGAGTCATCGAGCGACTGCTGCTGTTTAAGAAACACAAACTGAATTCTCACTTCTGTCTTTACATTTGCATGTTTTACAGGAAGCAGCCTGGTGCCATGCAGCTCACCTGATCGTCAAGATCAAACAATAAAACAGCAGCTTTTTGTGTGTGAAGCAGGAAAAGAGTGTCGGGAGCGAATAGTCCACAGAGGACAGGCAGAAGTGTGTGTGTTCAGGGAGTGTGTGGCACACAGAAACTCATTCAGCATCAGCGCTAACCTCAACCCTGAACCCTGACGCAGGCTTTCTCAGGCTTCTCTACTTCATCAGGTCTCATCTCAACTTTCCAATCGTGTGTTTTATTCGGTACTCTTCCTTTTTAATTTAATGCCCTGCGACCCCGTCGACACAGTGAGTCCTGACCCTGGAACTGTCTTAATCCTGACCTAAACTCAGTCTGATCCACCGAGTTTCAACCTGAACGATGGACAGCTGTAAAACTGGTTTTCCGACCGACAGACAGGAAAGAAAACGCACTCACGCTGTACTCCTGATCCAGAGAGCCGGGATCCACAGACCTGAGAGAGGACAGCAGGGAGGACAGCAGCTCCATGAGGCATCAAATAACATCCAGAACACCTGAAATCACATCCAACACCTGAGCCGACGTCCACAGAGTCTGAGCAGTGTGAACAGAGCTGCAGGCTCTCTCTCTCCCTCTCTCTCTCTCTCTCTCTCTCTCCTGTTAGTTAATAATTCAGCAGCAGATAGCCGATCACCTCTCGCTCTGAACCACAGTAGGAGGAAGTGTGAGGAAACGTTCAGTGAAATAACGTTCAGTCATTCGCCAACGACAGTTCAGAGTGTTTGGTTACTTCACTGAAAGTCAACGTGCCGACGTGTCAGAGAGACGTTTCCTTCCTCAGAGTGAATGAAGCAAACTTCATCCACACTGTGGAATCTCCACCTGTGTCAGGTAGCACAGAGACAGGTGAACAAGCGCGGACAGTCGAGACAGAACGTTTGAATCGATGAGGGAGTTTAAACTTTTAAACCTTTACGAATGAAGCAGTTTTCTGAGCGTTTGTTTGTAAAAACTGAACGCTGTCTCTCCAGGCTGAGTCTGGACTCTGAGGACAGGAAGCAGACCTGAACCCAGAGCAGCTGAGGGGTCTGGATGCTTCATAACGGAGCAGCAGATCAGAAACAAACCGTCCAGAGCTTCATGAACCAACAGGAGGATTTTACCATCAACGCTCTGACACACGGGAAGCCAGTGTGAAGGTCTGAGAACTGGACTCATGTGGTCTCTCCTGGTCTTAGTGAGGACTCTGAAGTCTGATCTGAGGCCTGGAAAGACCACCTTACAGCAGTGAAGTCAAGATTTTGCAAATGCTGCTGAGACAAAAGTCCTTTAATTCTTGATTTATTCTTCGTCGGCTGAGTTTGTAATCGTCTTCACGAGGACGTTCAAGTTCAGCTCTGAGTCCAGGACTACACCAAGACCTCTGATCTGGATTGTGGTCTTTAACTTTAAGCTGCAGCCACTTGTTTAAAGTGTTTTATTTGCCATCAGAGAACAACCAAAGTCACCTCAAAGAGGCTGAATAAAGGTCCAACAGCAGACAGGTGGAAACAGTCAAACACAGTTTAACAGTCAGGGATGTGAATTTTGAACATAAAAACACCTTTAAATCATTTTCAAGAGCTCTTTAAGTCACTTTTCTTCACACACGTTAAAATCCTGTTGGCCCAAGACTTTATGTTCTGCTGGGAACCCTAATCTATAACAACTGGTCAGGATTTATTGTTTAATCTGTAAAGTAACAAAGGTGTCAAATAAATGTAGTGGGGTACAAATATTACATCTACCTTCAAAACATAGTGGAGTAAAACTATAAAGTAGTATAAACTTAAATACCCAAGTAAAGTAGAAGTACTTCAAAGCTATACTTAAGCACAGAACTTGAGTAAATGTACTTCGTTATTGTCCAGCATTGTATGAAACAGAGGGGCAGTTGAAAACACTGGAGTTGATTTTTGGTTTTCGGAAACAGCGTCAGAGTGAGAGCTCTGTCCGTCTCCTCCTCTGTGCTGCTCTCCTCCTCTCTGCTAGCCGCTCCGTCTCCTCCGCTAGCTTAGCCTGCTAGCTAGCAGCCCAGGTAAACATGGCCATGTCGCAGGCTCTGTCAGAGGAGGAGTTTCATCGGATGCAGGTGAGATAAACGCGATGGCTGTTATCTCAGGTCGCTTGGCTCACGCACAGGTAGCTGTCAGTTCTCTGAACAACACCTGTCAGCACATTAACGACAGGTGCGGCATCAGTCACTGATGTCCGCTCGCTAATGCTAATCGTTAGCCGTTCGGGTGGGAGTAGTTAACGATGCCCAGCGTTAGCTCGGCAGCTTGTGGTGCTGCAGGAGTGTCTGTTGTCATTAATGTGATAATGTCATGGAGGTGACGACGAGTCTGAGCTGAGTTATTGTTCTGAATGATAACAAACATCCGGAAGCTTATTTAATTGACAGCCCGCCACGGTATGCTAGCTCGGGGTCGATTGGTTAGTTAGCTAACCTAGCTTAGCCCCCCTCCCCTGAAAAGAGACGGACTGAGCCAGAAGAAAAAATGGTTCCATGTAGCTTTGCTGGTGCTAACCCGTATTTTTATCTGTCAGTTAGCTAACATGTTAGCATCCTCGGGACACTCGGCCTGGTGAGAGTCACGGGGTCTGTGTCAGGCTAACTCAGCGGGGCTGTTGTTCATTAGCATAGCTCAGTGTTGACTGTCGTTTAAGGCAAAATGACCGTTTTATTCTCATAAATAAGAAAATATATATACAGTCAGACAGTCGGTGTGTAAAGCTGAACCAGCTCAGACAGTCACACTGACACCTGTTAGCATGTTAGCCGCACACAGTGATGGTGTTTACGTGCAGAGGTTGGACCCTCACCAGGGTCACTGCAGAGCCGCCATGAAGGCTGACACGTCCGGTCTGTGTTGACTCTGTTTCAGTCAAATCTGTGCACACCTGAAGCTAAGACAGGTCTCTGACATTCACTGTGGCTGCTGCCAGCCACGAAGTCATTTTAATTCACATATATGAGGTGAACACACACAACACGCCACTACTCTTCCTCCCTCTTCATCTGCCTGAGCAGATCCTTCACAAGTGGTCCAAAATCCTGCTGCAGAGCTTTAGACCAGGTCCTCCTAAAGATCTCCTGAGACACGGATTCTGATATGTCCTCACTGGCTCCTCGTCAGACTGAGAATCCAGTTCCAGGTTTTTGTGATCACTGGTGAATCAGCAGCAGGTCTCTGAGGTCCTCTGATCAGGTTCCTGGTTTGTCCTGGATCAGGATTAAAACTGAGAGACACTGTGAGGTTGTGGCTCATGATCTTCAGCATCTATGTGATTTTCACTTTACTCTCATTTTAATTTATTTCTCTTTTCGTTCTTCCTCAGTCTGTATTTATGTTACTTATTAATTAGACTTCATCACAGCCAAAGGAGCAGCAGGTCATCCTCATCATCATCATCATCATCATCATCATCGTTTCACTCCTCACCTTAAATTATGGATTCAGTTTTTACAGCCAAAGCAGATTAATTAAACATGACATCTAAAGAGAATGGTGTGTGTGTGTGTGTGTGTGTGTGTGTGTGTGTGCAGGCTCAGCTGTTGGAGCTGAGGACTCAGAACTATCAGCTGTCTGATGATCTCAGGAAGAACTCTGCAGGTAAACTGTCTGAACGTCACCTGTTGCAGGTGTTTCTGTCTGCTCTGTTTGTCGTCTCCTCGTCACCTGTGATGTTCACACGTTTGTGATTTTTTTCTCAGATGGACAGATTTTATCACAGCTTCAGCCCGCCGTCAGTTCAGCTGCTGCTCTTTTTATTTCCACTTTAACGTCCGTCCAATCAGGAAGTCTCTTTGAGATCAAACATGTCTTGAGGTGTTTTGTAGAAAGGTGTCAGCGTGCGGCTCAGGTAGCTCACAGAGTCACCGCACATGGTTTCACCGTAACCAGTTAGTCTTATGATCCCATCAGTTCATCAGAGCTGATCCCAGGACAGCTGAGTCTCCATGTCTGCACATCCACCGTATAAATGGAATGAACCAGAAGCAGCATTGAGACTCGAAAGTGTCGTCCCATTGGCTGGACTCACTCCAGATGTGCATGTGTGTGTTTGATCTGTGAAGAGAAGGTGATTGAATGAAGGGTCGAGGCTGTCTGTGATCGCGTCGCAGTGATCCTGACGTGGCTGAAGAGACGTCACGCCGCTCACGCTCAGGCTCAGTGTGTTCAGACGACGTGTGCTAATATGAGCAGTTTGCTGTGTTGAAACTATGTTGAAAGCTGAGCGGTTGTAAAAGGCTGGAAAGCACTGATTTGGTCGAGGCTGCTGTTGCAGTAACATCCGCCTGCAGCTTAATTTGATCTTATTGAGACACGAAGTTATTAACTATTGTCTGATCACATCTAAAGGTAAGAAGCTGATTTGACAGGTGAGGTGCAGACAGGTGAAACACCTCCTCTGAGAGTCTGAACAAGCTTTGTTCTGACAGGAAGTCACGAGTCACAAACACTCAGTAAACATGAGTGAGTAAAAGTACACAGTCATGTATTACATCAGTCGATCAGCAGGAACGGGGCTCTGAGTACTTTTACTTTGGTACTTTTAAGTACTTTTAAGTACTTCATGATTGTGATTGAATTGTTTTGTCACTTTGTTTTACTCATTAAATTAATGTGATGATGATGATGATGATGATGATGTGTTTCAGAACTGAACGCCGTCCGTCAGAAAAATGTGGTCTTGGAAAGAGACTTTGTCAAAGCACAGAAGGTAATCAATACTTCATCATCAGTGACTGTTGATATTTGCTGTTGATTGTTGATTGTTGATATTTGCTGTTGATTGTTGATTGTTGATATTTGCTGTTGATTGTTGATTGTTGATATTTGCTGTTGATTGTTGATTGTTGATATTTCTGATGTCAGGGTGTTTTATTGACTGAAACAAAGCCATTGAATTCATTCACTTCTGAACTGATCTCATATTGCTCGTTTTTATTCGTTGTGTTTGTCTCCTCAGGCTTTGAACAAGAGCAAAAAAGCTCAGGTGAGTTTTACCTGTTTGGTTACTGCAGGTTTACGCTGATCGTATGCAGCACCCCCTGGTGGCCGTCAGCTGCCTCACATGCTGCGTTTGATTATCGTCTTTATAGTTTCTTCTGATTTCTTTTCTTGGACTCGTTTTTATAGATTGACTTTCTGTTTTTTGAACCTCCAAGTGTCTTTCATGTTGTTGTATCTCTGTAAGGAACTCTGCTGTGTTTGTTATCTTCAGACACACATTGCTGCAGCGTTCATTCAGTCTTCGCCCGTTTGTTTGTAGAATACTAACGCTGAGTGTTCTGCTGCAGGAGGTGGAGGCGCTGCTGAGCGAGAACGAGATGCTTCAGGGGAAGCTGCACAGTCAGGAGGAAGACTTCAGGCTGCAGAACAGCACGCTAATGACCGAGCTCTCCAAGGTAAGCAGCTGCAGTGTCACACAGGATGCATTCAGGAGCAGTCCTGAGTGTAGGTCGTCTGTGTTTTGGCAGCCCAACATTCGGTCGCTGTTGTTAGATTAAACATGAAGCGTAAGACAGGCTGGCGGTCACGTGGACATGTGACATGTGAGCTGTGTTTTCCAGCTGTGCACACAGATCGAGCAGCTGGAGCAGGAAAACCAGGGCCTGAAGGACGGCGGAGCCGCCTCAGCGTCCAGCCCTCCGCCCAACCCCTCCTCCGGTCCCGTGGATGGAGAGCTCCTCCGCCTCCAGGCTGAAAACTCCACCCTGCAGAAGAAGATGAAAGGTGTGTGTGTGTGTGTGTGTTGAGCATGTGGTGATTAGTCTGAAAGGTGAGGCGTGACTCTGACCTGCGCTGCGACTCTCCTGCAGCCCTCCAGGAGCGCTTCGACAAGGAGCTCCAGAGGCAGGCGGTCGCCACCACCGAGACCGACGGGTCGGCCGGCGCCAACGGAGTCTCTGATGTCACAGGGAGAGGGGAGGGGCCGGCAGCCGAGGCAGCCAATGACAGGCTGGAGCAGGTGATTGACAGAGAGTAACACATCCCACACGCTGCTGTTAATGAGACAAACGCACTGACGATGTTTTGCTCACCGACGTCCAGTCGATCTGAGCCGATTCCTCCACAAATGTCTGCCGTGATTTCTCAAATTTTCACTCAAAAACTGGTGACTAACATATTTTCATGACCAAAAGCCAAAAAGGGAAAGAATGTGTGAGATGAAGACAAATAGCAGCTTCATTCCTGTCAGTGTGTGTCTGTGTTTTCATGTTTTTTTGCTGTTTTCTCAGACGGAGGCTCAGCTGGAGCACGCGGGGAAGCAGCTTCACGGTGAGTTCACGGTCTCTTCTCTCACTGTGACTTCAACTCTGTTCCTCTCATGTGATCCTTCGTAACTCTGGTCTGATGGAAACAAACCGTGAATCATTCTCTGTATTTAACCAGTAAAAGCTTCACAGTTAAGAGTCGATTCATGAACCAGCGAGGCGTTTGAGTTTCACACGGAGAGAAACAGGCTGACTTTTTCTCCTCAAGCCGTCACTAAACGCTCGCTGACTTCCTTTAAATAACGTCTGAATTTCTGCTTTGTCTTTTGCTTCATGTTGTCAGATTGCGTCAATTATCAGATTATTTCCGGCATCATGTAGATCATTCATACAAATGAATGACGGAGCGGTTTTTCCTGTTGTCCTTTGAGTTGACGTCGTCTTCAAACTTCACTCTGTTCTTATTCAAGTTTCTAGATTCTTCTATATTGTTTCATTCTGTATTTTTCTTGTTGTCGGCAAATCTCATGTCCTTCCTGTCTGTGGCTCTCAGCTCAAAGCTCATTGGTTCGTCCTGAAAACCTTTAAAAAAAACTCAAATATTTAGTTTCATGTTTAAAAGGCTTCATTAACTAATTTCCTCAAACAGCCGCTCGCTGTAACAAACAGGAAGAAATGGAGCTTTTGTTTGGACTACTTTCAGCAGCGGATGAATCCACGTTTGGTGCTGCAGTGTGTGTGTGGGTGGGTGTGTGTGTGGGTGGGTGTGTGTGTGTGTGGGTGGGTGATGGAGGAACAGTGAGGCTCACTGATGAGCTTTAATGGAGGTCAACGGTTCAGAGGAAGAAGATCAATCAGCTGTGATCTGAACACTGAACTGTTAGCAGTTAGCATTCAGTTAGCAGTTAGCATTCGCTGCTGGTTTGCATGTGAGATTCACTGACAGAAGGAAAATCCGAGCTTCTCCACACAGTGACTTGTGTGAGTTCCTCAGTGAAGTGACATGAAGTACAGGCTGTTTCTTTACCAAACTGCTCTGTGACAGCTGAAACGTGCTGCAGAAAGACGTCACAGTGACGAGATGAACGTGTCCGCGCAGCGGGAGCGGAGACTGATGGTGCGTTCAAGGACACGCCAACATGCTGAAGGTGTACCGAAGTGAACAAATTGAATGGACGATAGTTGAATCTTTTATCTCACAGAAATCGGCGGGAATGAGCCCAGCTGCAGACTTAACATTCTACCATCTCTTCTTCGTCACTCCAGTGTCCTTGAACGCATCACTGCAGGCTTTTTAGACAAGGTAACTTCCTCCAAACGTCACTAACACACGGTGACGAGCTCATTTTGATCAGTGATTGAAGCTGACTGGAGCTCTGCAGACAGTCTGAACGCTGCTGTGTGATTTGTTCCTGATAACAGATCGATCACGTGAACTCATCAGCGTGGCTCTTTCTGACGCTTGTCACCCTGAATTCTCAAATACGGGCTGTTCCTGACGTGGATTTGAAGCTCCCTTGGTGTTATGATCTGCTCTCTATTTGAGAATTGACGGTGACGGTGCGGCTCGGCTTTATCGAAGCATAGAGCAGCTAGCTGGCTCAGGGCAGACACACACTACAGGCCGACTGAGCGAAGAGCGACAGAGACATCAGCAAAGACTAACCAGGCTGTCGACAAACTCCAGCATTTTCACCCTGATGCAGAGTCCAGACTCCGAAATCTGGTGTTTTCTGGCAAAGCTGCAAAGCCAAAACTAATTCAAACACGTTAGCTTGATTAGAAATGTGATTTTTTTACCCATCACACTGACTGAATGAGAAAGTCAAAGTCATATTTCTTCACAGATTTATCATGTTTTCCTGATTCCTGATGTAAAGTTTCATAAACTAAAATGTGGAAAACTTTAAAGATGCGCTGAGCCTCTTTTCTGCGTGAGATAAAAAGGGTTTCTGAAGCGAAGGATGTTGAGTTAGAATCGAATTATCATGAACGACAGACTTTGACACCAGAAACCTAAAAGCAGCGCTCGGATGTTGGCGTAAAGAGTTGACCTGAAGGAGTAGAAACTCAGATGAACGCGCAGTCACTGAACGCCCCTCCAGCAGACCGGCGCAGGTTTCCCCGTCGACTTTTGACTTTGCAGCTCGGCCTCAAAGCGCCGGACTCAGACGTGGTCGAGCTCCTCCACAGAAACGCTGTGGGAGGAGACGCGGAGTGAGGAGCTGGCGTAGTGTGTGTCTGGCCTAACAGACTGCCCCTGCTGTGTGCGGCGCCCCCTTTAGGCCTGTCAGAGAAGAGCGTAGAGAAGATTGTAGGTAAGCAGGCAGCGATAGGCTGGTCGGCTGCTCTCTGTCCAATAACTCACTGCTTTGGACCAGAGCTGGAGATGGCACTGAACACCGAGCAGGAGGAGAAGAGGCTGCTGAGGGAGCAGATCCACCAGCTGGAGGTACTCACACACACTCACCTGACGCGCACGCACACACACACACCCCTGATTCTCGGTGCTTAGTTTGGACTCGTGTGTTTCTCTGATGCTTCACTCTAAAGTGTTTGTCTCCTGTCTGTCTCCAGGCGTCCAAACAGGCCGACATCACCAAACTGCAGGAAGAGATAACAAAGGTAAGTGAAGCCCGACAGGACGCATTGATTGATTATTGATAAGCCTCATTCATGCTCTTTTAATTCTGTCTCTCTGTCTGTCTGTCTGTCCTCCAGCTGTCTGACAAGTTAAAGAAGAAGCAGGAGAGGTGAGACGCCGTCAGTCAAACACGTCTGTAGCTCAGTTCTCTCCTGCTCTCACCTGTTTGTGTCATGAACCTGGACCTCGATGTCTCAGCTGACGTTTCTGACTGATGGTGGATGTTGTATCTGTGAGATGAAGTTCTGGTTCTTGTCCTCTGGGGGGCGTTAAAGGAGCGTGAAGAGCTACAGCGTTCAGACTGGAGCTTTGACTCTCAGCTGGTCAGACTGGAGCTTTGACTCCCTGCTGGTCAGACTGGAGCTTTGACTCTCAGCTGGTCAGACTGGAGCTTTGACTCTCAGCTGGTCAGACTGGAGCTTTGACTCCCTGCTGGTCAGACTGGAGCTTTGACTCCCTGCTGGTCAGACTGGAGCTTTGACTCTCAGCTGGTCAGACTGGAGCTTTGACTCCCTGCTGGTCAGACTGGAGCTTTGACTCTCAGCTGGTCAGACTGGAGCTTTGACTCCCTGCTGGTCAGACTGGAGCTTTGACTCTCAGCTGGTCAGAGTGGAGCTTTGACTCTCAGCTGGTCAGACTGGAGCTTTGACTCCCTGCTGGTCAGACTGGAGCTTTGACTCTCAGCTGGTCAGACTGGAGCTTTGACTCCCTGCTGGTCAGACTGGAGCTTTGACTCCCTGCTGGTCAGACTGGAGCTTTGACTCCCTGCTGGTCAGACTGGAGCTTTGACTCCCTGCTGGTCAGACTGGAGCTTTGACTCCCTGCTGGTCAGACTGTTCGTCCTAAAATTTGTGTTTCTGTCGCAGTTTCCAGCGTCTGCAGGGAGAGAAGGAGGTTCTGTACAACGACAGCAGGTCAGAGCTGCACTCACACATACTACTGCTGATAGTACTGCAACTACTACTTCTGATAATACTACTGCTACTGATAATTCTGCTTTCACTAATGCTACTAATACTGCTAGTACTACCACTGCTACTACTCCAGCTTGTATTGCTCGCAGTACTGTTGCCAGTGTTTTGGCTGCTGACGTCTCGTTTCTGTGCAGGACGAAGATCGATGAGATCAACCAAAGGAAGGAGGAAGAGCTGAAGGCCATGAACACCCGCATCCAGAAACTACAGTCAGACCTGATGGCAGCCAATCAGGTCAGACCTCAGTGACACAGCCACAGCTGCAAGGAGTACTCACAACTTTTATCTAAGTAAAAGTAGAAGTACCAGTTTAAACCTCAGAATGTAGTGAAAGTATTAAAAGTACTCAGAATACTCATTTCATTTTGTAGTATGTATAATATCAGGGGATCATAATTACTGATGCATTCATGTGTTCATCACTGTAATGTTGCAGCTGGTGAAGGTGGAGCTCATTTGAAGTACTTTATGTACTTCTGGGTAACATGATAATAATAATTTGTCGTCGTATACTAATAACACTGAAGTCGTCTGATGTGTAGTTCTCGTTAAAGCCTCACTGAGCCTCCTCTGTAGCTCCTGACTCTCAGTTCTGTTCAAATCCAAGTGGCTGACTTGTGTTTGTGTTGTGGTTCAGATGACAGCTGAGCTGAGAGAGCAGCTGGAGAGCAAAGACAAGGAGCATGAGATGGCTGTGCACGCTCTGAAAGACCAGGTAACACACCCAGACACCGCCCGGGAACAGGAAGCGTGAGTCAGAGACCAGTTCAAAGAGAGAACGATGGTTTAAAGGCTGACAGGGAACATCTGAAGAGCAGAAGGAACCTTTTACCTGTCAGGTCACAGGGAGAGCCTGTGAGTCCACACTTACTGTGCGTTCAGACCAAAAGAGGCAAAAGAGGCAAGGACGCCCGAGGCTGCGCGAGAAACAGGACACCTTCCAAAGCGGCAAAATATTTTAGCCGCTTTGGTCGCTCTTCACGTGACTGACGTCAAAGTTAAATCGCGCTAGTCATTTAAAGGAGCCGCAAAGCAGACTTCTTGACAGCGGCATAGTGCTGCTTGCTGTTGTTCACCTTCAGTTTAAAGCATGCCTAGTTGCATGGGAGGTTTTGTGTGTCATTAAATACAGAAAAAAAAAAATCTCAGAGCATGAACATAAATCAAAATCACCATCTAGTCACGAGCGGATTGACGTATTGAGGAGGAAGCAATTAATTAATTAATTAACACACACACACATTTGTGTTAATTAATTAACACACACACACACACACACACGGGTGCAAATGCGCGCTCCTTACGTCTCAGCTGCAGCATCTCTGTGCACAATTACGCATGTGGTGTTGTCTGCTTGTCTTTTGTTTGGTGTCATACAAGTTCGTCAAGTTCGTGTGTGTGTGTGTGTGTGTGTGTGTGTGTGTGTGGCCAAAGAGTGTTCCTTTTTTGGAAGAACGGGGAAAATGGGGTGAGGCCGTTAGCGAATTAAATTAACTCCCGCTCATAATTGTTATTATTGTGTCATCAACATGGTCTGCGACGACTATAAATATGCGCGTTTAACCCTCAAAATCATATCGACTCATCATGGATTTGGATGACATCGCTGTGATGTGTGCTGTGCCCGCACACAAGTGATCAATTTCTCGGCATCCATGACGGAACTAGGAAACAAAGTTACATGCGTTGTTCTTTGGGGCCCGCTCGAGCGAAGGACACCTCTACTCTGATTGGTTGCCGCCGGTTGCCGCTGAACCGCGTCATAGCTAATTACCATAAAGTTAACCGAATTTCAACTTTTCATCTGGTGCCGCTTTGGACGCTTTAGCCGCTTTGGACGCTCTAGACGCGCGGCTGACGGCGGCTACGCTTTGGCCGCTCAGGACGCCGGGCTCTCATTGAAAATGTATTAACTTCCGGCGTCCTTGCCTCTTTTGCCTCTTTTGCCTCTTTTGCCTCTTTTGGTCTGAACGCACAGTTAGGGCAAAGAAGACAGAGTGAGGGACCTCACCTAACTGCAACTAATGAGGCCGCACTATTGGCTCCACACTGATCAATAAATTGGAAAGTAAGGGTGAAACAAAACCTGTGTGAGTGAGGCTGAGGGCTGAGGAGGTGGTCAGAGGGTGGAGGTGGGGCTTGAAGAGAGGAGGCGAGGCTTTGTGGGAGGGCTTTGACTAAAACTGATGACTGCAGGGACTCCGGCCTCTTCCCTCACCTTTCCTTAAAGATGCTTTCCTGCCAAAGTGACTCAGTCATGAAAAATGGAACCCTGTTCGCTGTGAACAGTGTTAACTCAGGGATAATGCCGGCGAGGTGTCCATTATCAGGAATTAATGGAGGACGGGGACGCCAGAACCGTCCGATGTGCAGACTTTGTAGAATCAATTAATTTCTGATTATGGACACCTGGAGGGCATCCTCCCCCTGCACCATGGTCACACGCCAAAGAAAAGATTAAGACTAATGATTCATATTTTCATGTGTTTTGCAATCATCAAAAGTTTGTTTGACGAATACCTGGACCAATCAGAACCATCGTGTAGGGTTCTTATGCAGCGGAAACCTTGTTCCTCCTACTACGAACAGGACGAACCTGAGGAACGACGTGGACATGTTTGTAGTCCGCTCAGCTCAGATGACTCTGCAATGAGCCAGAAAGCTAACGCTATGCTAGCAGATCGATAGCCGTACATCCGTACAGTAAACAGGAAGTAACCGTGGGGCAATATGGCCGAATCCTTCTGCCGTGGTGTTTGTCATTTTATATGATGGAACAGTGATTGTTCTGTCAGCGTCCTGGTTCGTATCACCACCGTCGCTCTCAGGTCATGTGACACGTGGTAACCAGTCCTGCTGAACGTTAGCTCACGCTGCAGCCCTGAATTCAAAGCAGAGACACCAAAGCTGCTTTCTCTGGACGTTTGGACGTTGTCCAGAGTCTCACACACGTCAACATACTGGCTGTTTTTCTGCCTGCTGCTGTCTGTCTGTGTTTCTGACCTGTTCTGTCCTTCTCTCGTCCTCCTCCGGTTTTTCTTTCACCTTCTGTTTTCGTTGTTTTGTTGCGTCTGTCCCTCTTTTCTTGTTGTTCTTAATCGGTTCTCCTAATGGGACTCCTGGTTTCTTTCTGTTCTTTTTGGTTCTTTCTGTCCTGTTCTCTCTGCTGCCCCCTGTCTGTGGTGCGTTGGTGCTGCAGGTAGCCAATCAGAGTGCAGTCAGTCAGGAACAGGTGGACAACATCCTTCAGGAGAACGATGCTCTGAGGACAAACCTAGCTGCTCTAGAACAGGTAATAAACCTGGAGACCTTTGTCTGGAGACCTTACTCCAAAACACTTTGCTGCACTGACCTTGCTGCCATGTAACAGGTGATATACCTGGAGAACATTACATAGAACCAGAACTGAAAATTCAGTTTGGAGATTGGACCCTAGAACAAGGCTGTGGGCAGTAACCTTATTAATCAGGAGCTGGTGATGTACCTGAGGACGTCACCTTGAACCTTTGGGTTCCGGCTGTTCTAGATCTGGAACCAGACTTATGAATCTAGTCAAAAAAAGGTAGAACTTAAACAACATGCTGGAATCTGGAATACCTCAATCCAAACAAAGTCTCTCGAACTGACTGTGTACCTGTGGAACAGTTGCACTGAACACCAAGCTGAGAATCAGGGCCCCTCTGATTCTAAGTGAAAATATCTAGAACTGGAGCTGGAACCCTTCATAGAGGAGAACAGGGTTCTGAGCATCAATCTGTGCACTCTTGAACAGACCTAGACCACCAGCTCTAGACCCCTTTTCTAGAACCTTAACCTTAGATTGAGTAACGTTGGCCCTCAGGTTCTTACATAGTTCTCGTCTAAATTAATTAAAGCCAGACAGCCAAAGGTGTCCTTGTACGATGACATGGCCGCCCGCCTTCACGTGGTCGTCTGGTCGCAGGTGTGACAGACTCAGGTGGCCTGCAGGACAGTGCATGTTGATTTGATTGGCAGAAGAGAGAAGGTGCAAATTCAAACAAGAACCAATCAGAAACACACCTCGATGGTGCCACACTCAAATCTTTCCCGACGGCTTTGCTGACCCGTGACATTCAGAAATATTCCAAAAGAAGGAAATCCTGCTCAGTGAGACGCCCAAACAGCCGCTGACATCCACTCTGACCTCTGAAGAACTCCAGAATTCACATGAAACCTGGACTAGAACCTTGTGCATGTTCTCCGAGTCGTTCCTCTCCGTCTCATCTGCTCCATCTAACTGTGAATCTCTCCAGTGCAGAACTCCATCACATCAGGCGTCAGATGTCGTCTAATGCCATCTGTCCTCATTCATACTCTGTTGTTACTGCTCTGTACTAATTTGTCTCATTGTTTTTGTCCTCCGATGTCTCTGCACTCACCTGAAACTGACTTCATTGCATCTTTTACTTTGTAATGTTCATGTCAGTGTCTCTTCATCAACCCTCTTCATCGGCAAACTGCACTTACTTCATTTGGCTGAAAAAGATTCTGATGCTAAACAAAGTTGTGACTGCGTGTGCAGATCCAGACGGTGAAGACGCAGGAGATGAATCTGCTGCGCGAGCAGCAGGAGGCGCTGACGGCCGAGCTGCAGCAGAGACGAGCCGAACAGGAGAGTCTGCTGGCTCAGAGGGACGACCTGAACTCCCAGCTGCAGGTAACACGTCCACTCAGGCACCAGACAAGAACCACGTAGGTCCAGATGTGCTGAGTCTGATGTAGAACTGAAGGATGAAGAGTTCCTTCCCACTGACACACCAGGAGTTTAAGTACTTTAAGTACTTTAAGTACATGTTGCTGACAATACTTCACGTTTCTCCTGTTTCTCTCACAGCAAATCTGATTGTTTTGCAGACGTTTCTTCTTCACTTTACAGCCTCAGCTCACTTCTACAGTCTGACAGTTTGTCGCTGTGAAGAAGAAAATCTTCCTCTTTTAACCTGTGTAACAACGATGCATTCAGGGAGAGTTCGAGAATTCATTTACGACATCACAGCCTGTTTATATCCTGCTTTCTCCTCTTCTTTTCTTTTCTTCAGGAGTCGAGTTTTGCCAACAGAAAGTTGTTGGAACAACTAACAGAAGAAGGACAAGAGAAGGACAAACTGCTGAGAGAGCTGGACGAGGCTAAGAAGGTACACACGCGCACACGCACACGCACACACAGGACACATCTACAAACAAGCACACAGAGATAAACAAACACATACAGGCACATTAAGACATTAAGATCATGAACACACTAATGAGCAACACTGTGTGTGTGTGTGTGTGTGTGTGTGTGTGCGCGCGCGCGTGCGTGTGTGCGTGTGTGTGCGTGTGTGTGTGTGTGTGTGTGTGCGTGTGCGTGTGTGAGCAGACAGCAGAGAAGAGGAAGGCCATGTTGGATGACATGGCCATACAGCTGAACCAGGAGAAGTCTGACCACAAGGAGGCGCTGTCAGACCTCAAACTGCAGCACGAGAAGGAGGCGAGACGCTCTGCTCCTGCTTTTCTCCTTATTCTTGTTTACCTCTGTTTCTTTCTTCTCTTTTCTTCTTCTTCTTCTTTCTCCTTCTAATGATCCTGATCTGTTTCTCTCTTTCTTTCTTTCTTACTTACTTCTCTTTATAATCAGTTAGACACAAATAAAAACCAGTTGCATCAGATTTTGAGTGAAGGCTGACTTGTGTCTGTTGTTTCCTCTCCTCTCTCCTCCTGCTCTCTCCTCCTCCTCTCAGGTTCTCGGGGTGAGGGCACGGTACGAGAAGGAGCTCAGAGGACTCCATGAAGACAAGAATCGCTCTGAGGAGGAGATCCGACAGCAGCTCAGAGATGAAAAGGTAAACAGGGTGGGAACAGGAAGGAGGAGCACCGGGGAGAGGAAGTGAAGCTGAGGAGGAGGTTATGAAGAGAGGGAGGAGAAACGAGACGTCGGTGTGTGTCTGTGTGTGTTTCAGGCTCGGACCAAAGAGCTGGAGGGTCTCCAGCAGCGGGTGGAGGAGCTGCAGGCTCAGGTTCTGTCCATGGAGGGAACCAAAGGATGGTTTGAGAGACGGCTGAAGGAGGCGGAGGTCAGTCAGTCAGCTGGCTGGTTAACGAACCCTGCAGTGTGTGTTGGCGCTCTGTGACATCACCAGGGGGTGTGATCACAGGTGCAACAGGTCATGTTTGAGCGGTTTGGTCAGAGAACGCTGCTGTGCAGTTCAAGTCGTGTGTCAACGCTGTGTTTAAGGACGCAGGAAGTTTCATGTTTGTCATCCATTCTGCGTCTCTGCTGCAGGCTACGTTAGCTTCTGCTAGCACAACACGCCACAGTCTATCAACCAACCAACCAACCAATCAATCAATCAATCAATCAGTCAATTAACTCACACCCTGAACCGTTCATTTCATCTCTGCAGGAGAACATAGAGAAGAAGACTCTGGAACATCAGGACGAGATGGAGCGGCTGCACAAGGAACACACACATCAGCTGGAGGTGTGCACGCATGCACACACACCGACACACGCACACACAGACAGTAACACACACACGCACACACAGACAGTAACACACCGACACGCACACACAAGGCTTTTCAGAAGATGTTTTGTAAATATACTGTAGGTGTGTGTTTGTGTTTGTGTACATGCAGTCAGTGTAGGTGTGTGTGTGTGTGTGTGTGTGTGTGTGTTGAAAGCCGTCCAGCTCTAATTGAGTGTGTTTCTAATCAAAGCGTGGTTGTCTCCGTGCTAACGCAGACAGGTTCAGTCGTGTTGACGGTGGGCGGCTCGTGAGCGCTCACAGTCTGTTCCCTCAGTCTGTCGGCGCGTCGCTGTCGGTTTGTCGTTTTCGATGCCGTGAACGTCCAGCGGTCCGGAGTTAAGAGACCAGAGACAAGAGGACAACAGACACAGAGGACACTTTACTGCAGTACCTGAAGTACATTCTCATGATTATACTTATTACACATACTTTTAGTGAGGTAACACTTTCGATGCAGGACTTTTACTTGCAACAGAGTATTTTTACAGTACTTTTACCTTCACATGTGTTAGTGTGGTCTTTACGCTGAGATCATGTGACGCACATGAAGAACAGGTTTTCTAGTTTTATGCAGATCAAAGCTTCATGAATCCATCAGGAAAAGAAGCTTCACGATGAAACAAACCGTCACTGACGAAGACTTTCATCAGGACGAAGAACCGTCAGATCACATGATCCAAAGCTCGTTACCCCTAACAACAGAATGTCCTCAGGAAAGCACGTGCCCTCGTTATCGCTGCAGTTTGATAACGAACCAATAAAGCACAACACGTTGTGCATCATGGGATATGTCAGATGTAATGAGTCCTTTCAGCCAATCAGATTAGCTGGCTGACTGTGTGGTCCTGTGAGGAAACTGTGTCTCCCTGAAGGCCTGCAGAGACTGAGAGTGTGCGTGTGTGCGTGCGTGTGCGTGTGTGTGTGTGTGTGTGTGTGTGTGTGTGCATGCGTGCGTGTGTGTGCGTTTTATCTGCTGGATAACAGCCTGATACTACGAGCAGAACGAGGAAACTTAATAGGAAAAGTTAATTAAGGATGGAGGACGTCTAATCAGCAGCAGGTCGGCTCTGCAGGTACGCTCCGTGCTGCCGGTTTGGATTTCAGAGTTCACGTGTGGTTTCCTGTCGGACTGACTGAACGCCAGCTCTGACGGAGCGTTAAATCAGAGCTCAAACGGCTGAAAGATAATCTCCTGCAGCCTCAGAAAGTTTGATCCTGGTAGATCCTGATCTGTTCAGTTCCATCAGTTTCAGATGATAAGTGAGGATCATTGAAGGGTTTAAAGTTCATGATGTTCAAAGAGGAAAAGTCATTCACACCTTCAGGAGTGGTGATTTGATTTAGAAGAACAAAGAGAGTCGATCCCTGAGCTGTAGACGTCGTGGACTGAATGATCCGCAGGACTCCAGGCTCTGAGCAGGTTTTCATCCTGAGCTGAAGAACATGAACTCACTGACGTGTTTTATCTCAGTGCAGCGCTCAGACAAACACTCGCTGTCAGTCAGTTCTCCGTTTGTACTGTGCTGAGATGTTAAGGCGGCACAAGGAAACCTTGTATCTGACACCAGCTGCTGGTAACTGGACTCCGGTGTGAAGGCGGACACCAGACACCGACGCTGATCCGAACACGATCAGTTAGAGTCACGCGGTCGCAGCCGTGAGGCCGCCAGAGCGACGGCTTCACAGCCAGTTAGAGCAGGGGTGGGCCATGAGACACCTGACCACTGGGCTAGTTAGCTAACGCTACCGGTAACTGAGAGCGTTAGCTAACTAACGAGTTAACGGTACCGGTAACCGGTAACAGTCGAGGTAAAATTAAGTTCAACACATCCGTCAGTTACTGCTTGAGATAGAACTGATGTTATCTAGTTTAACTGATGTTATCTAGTTTAACTGATGTTATCTAGCCTCTAACGCTACTGGTTACCGGTGACGTCACCGTACGGGAGGATACGGTCACCGTCAAGTTGCTGTGAAGCCGCGGGCGGTCTGGAAAAACTATTGAGAAACTGAGTCGGTTGCACCTCAGCGTGACAACGAATTACGAGATCTTTTCTCGTAATTACGAGATCTCGTGTCTAATTATTTTGTATCCAGTGAATGCAGTGCGCGTCCGTAGTTAACCAGCTGACACCTCGTCCAAACGTGCCTTCACTCCCGTCCATCTGCCTGTCTGTCTGTCATTTTAACAGTTTTCTGTCTGTCTTTCTTTCGCCTTGTTGACTTTGTCATCGCAGCTAAAATGTGAACGCCTGAGAAATGAACACAAAGCTAATGAGCTCTGTCTGTGTGTGAGTGTGTGTGTGGGTGTGTGTGTGCACGTGGGTGTGTGTGTTGGTGTGTGTGTGAGGGTGGAGGTGTGTGACATTACAGGGAATTATCAGACTCTGTTGTTCTGCTGCAGAATTACATGCTTCTTCTCGGTCAGGTGGGCGGCTGCACCCTGCGGCTGTTTTTAATATAGATTCTAGTCAAATTAATTAGCAGCAGCAGATTAGAGAGGAATTAAATGCAGTTTTTTTTTGAGTTAATCCCTCAGTCAGATGGATTAAGAGTGAGGGGGCATCACTGAAGGTGCAGATGAGGCTCGTTGAAATGTTTTCTTTCTCACAGAGGAAGAAAAGTTTCTCACAGGAGTCTGTTTTCACCGTTTTTGTCGTCTGTGTTCGTCTTAACGTGCAGACTTCACTTCACCGTCGAGTCAGCGACGCCTCTGACGCCACGAGCGAAGCGCCGTGTGCTGTTTGACGGTCCGGTCCAGTCGCCGCCCGTCGGCCTCAAATGGAGCTGCGGCTGATGACTTTTTGTTCTTGAATGGTCTGAAGGGAATAATTGACTCGTCTGATGATGAACTTATTCAGTCAGCAGCTCCTGA
>NC_135083.1:857500-865000 GCF_051107435.1 Chaetodon auriga
CTCAGTGCGACCACAGTGTGATCCACAGGCCACTGCGGCAGGCGGGGTTCAACGCCTGGCTCAAGGGCACTTCAGTGGTGCTCATGAGAGAGGGCCAACCCTGCCGGTGCAGGGGATTGAACCTGTGACCTTCCAGTCACGAGCTCGCTTCTCTGACCTTTAGAGAAATCAGGGAGGAGGGTTCAGCTGCTGGAGCGCTGACAGCTGCCGCAGTGCCCTGGAGCAGAGCTGCTGCCTGTGCTCTGATGTCTGTCCTCTGTCTGTCCTCTGTCTGTCCTCTGTCTGTCCCCCTGTCCTCAGTCTGGAGGCGGCAGCCCTCAGTCTCAGCGTCCGGCCGAGCTGTCCGATGACGAGGTCGGGGAGTTGTTCCAGAGACTGGCGGAGGTTCAGCAGGAGAAGTGGATGCTGGAGGAGAAGGTGAGGTTCCGTGACCACGTCTGTCCAGGAAGCCAAACCGAGACACGCTCGCCACGTCCCGCTTTAACGTCCGCTCTGCTTCCCGGCGGGTGGACGGCGAGCAGCTCGGCCGCTTCCTGCAGAGCTTCGTGTCTTCGATGCATTATTGATCGATTCCTCTGTTCAATACTTCAGCTGTTTCCAGGTCAGCTGACGCTGCAGTACTTCAGCGGTTAATGTCCACTCTCCAGTATTCACATGAAATACTGATGCAGTACTAGTTGTTGTGAAAAGACTTTTGGGTTAAAATACTGTAAATTCGTCAGTACTGTGTATGTTTACTGCTAAGTGTACTTGAGTACTCCCGTTTCATAATTTTTGCTTCAACACATTTATTTGATAACATTCAGGTTATCAATACCAAATATCAATCGGCTGATAATCGATGTTTATCAGCTGCTGTCATCATCAGTAACATCACTGATTACTCTGAAGTCTTCTGCATAATGAGTACTTTTACTTTGAAGTGAATACTTACACTGAAGTAACATGTGGAATACCAGACTTCTACTTACAACAGAGTATTTCTACACTGTAGTATTGATTCTTTTAGGAGGTAAACGATTGCAGTACTTCTTCCTGCTCTGAAGTTTTCTTCTCCCTCAGGTGAAACACCTGGAGGTCAGCTGTTCATCCATGGCTGAAGACATCTGCAGGAAGAGCGCCATCATAGAGACCTACGTGATGGACAGCCGCATAGGTAACGCACGCACACACGCACGCACGCACACACACACACATACACACACACATGTGTTAGCATCAGTTAACTTCACGTTTGTCTGCTGATCAAACAAACATGCTGATTTTGCTCTTATACCTGCTCGGCTGCTAACGTCTCACCTGTCGGCAGACGTGGAAAGCTGATTGGTCGATGAGCTCAACCTGTGGACATGATTGGCGGCTCATTGATCGTTCTCTCCCGATCGTCACTTTCAAGAGCAACAACAGGAAGTAATAGAAAAAGCTTTTAAAGTGGAACTGATGGTCTAACAGGCAGGAAGGCTGCTTCTGTTGCATCATGGGAGATGTAGGATCCAGTGTTTTCAGAGTTCAGATTGTTTTCCTTTCTGTCATTCTGAAGTGAAGGTCATCAGATCAGACTTTTGCTTTTAGCATCAGGTGCTGAAGTCTTACCTGCAGACACTCCTCCGTCACCTGCAGCTGCTTGTCCTCTGGAGGGTCTCGGGGGTCTCGAGTCGACCCAGCTGACGTGGACCCACATCCAGACCTGCAGACTCTTTGTTGAAGCAGCAGCTGGTCTGAAGTCAGCAGTGACACAGTTTGATCAGCTGTGGCTGTGAAGTGAAGCGCTGTGAAATGTGCTGTGCTAATAGTTACCTTTCCTCCTCCTCCTCCTCCTCCCCTCCTCCCCTCCTCCTTCATCCTGTTTTCACTCCGCTCTCTCTCTCCTGCTGTTTTCAATTTCATGTTTGACTGGTTTAATCCCCCCCCCCATTCACTCCCATTTACACTGTAATAATGGTAGATCTAATGGGCAGTAAAACTGAGAGTGTGTGTGTGTGTGTGTGTGTGTGTGTGTGTGTGCGTGTGTGGGTGTGTGTGACATAAATCTGTGTCACATTGTGAGGACTCGCTTTCTTTCTGGGGACACGTAGGTTCAGGTCAGAGCGAGTCTGCAGGAAATGAATGGAAGTCTATGTACTGTGTGTGTGTGTGTGTGTGTGTGTGTGTGTGTGTGATGAATATTTGATACTGCAGCTGTTTGAACACACACACACACACACACACACACACACACACACACACACACACACACTCTCTCTGTCCGGGCAGCGTTCACTCACAGTTGAGGTCTTGCTGGACACACTGACGGCGTCACAGTGGTCAGGACCTGCTGTGGTTTGCTGGGCCACAGTGCGGCTCGGATGGAGGCTGGTGCCTTGCTTCAGGGCTCCTCAGCAGCTCCCCTTCACACTCAGCTCCTCATCTCTGGGAGCAGGCGTGAGTCTCAGACAGACACCCGAGCAGCTGTTAAACCTGTTTTTTCCTGTTTCGGACATCAGCGCTGATAGGCTGCTGCTCGGGACCGTTAACCAATCAGAGAGCGCTGTGGGCGGGACATTGAGAGGCCGGTCACATGATCACATGATCTGAGCCTGGAAGGTGGACCGATCAATGATGATGATCACCTGATCAGTTTCACCTGGAGCTGATCGTCTCCTCCGTCTCATTTCACGACGATAACGTGGACAAACTGCTTGCACACACCTGGACAGGTGTTAAATATTTACAGCACACACGCATTCTGCACACTCAGCACCTTCACCTATAGAACACACAGCTGCTCACTGTGTGTGTGTGTGTGTGTGTGTGTGTGTGTGTGTAAAAAACACGTTTGGTAGTAAAACTGTTTCATTTATGACTGAGCTCCATAAAAACACAGAGCCCCCCCCCCCCCCCCCCCGTCTCCTTTCCTGTCTTCCTCTGCTCTCCTGTCTTGTCTCCTTTATCTTCACCCTCCTCCTCATCCTCATTTCCTTCTCTCCTCCCATCTTGTCTCCTCTCCTTCTCTCTTCATCTCTCCTCCTCTCCTCTTATTTCCCTCCTCTTCTTGTATCCTCCTTGTTACTCCTCTCTTCCATTGTTTGCTCCTCTACATGCTTCTTTTGTATCCTCTCTTTTTCTCCTCTCCCGGCCTCCTGATCTTTTTCTCCTCTTTTTCTCCTCTCTCCTGCCTTGTTTCTCCTCTTCCTCCCTGTGAATATCAGTCAGGAGTTTGGGTTAGAAATCCCCTCAGTTTGTCTGTCAGGTGCTGCTTCAGCAGACTTCACTTGGACTCCTGAGGAGCATTTAGCAAACATCACATTCATCATCTCATTACAGCAGGAGGTGGCAGGAGAGGAGGAGGCGCTACAGGCACTGTGTGGTCAGAAAGAGTCGACAGAAAACTGCAGTTATTTTCCGACAAAAACACAGAAATACTGCGAACGCTTAGAGCGCAGTTCACCACGGTAACGAGGGTGAAGCTGCGAGCTAACAGCCGTCAGTCGACTTAACGACGTCGACGTGAAGCTTCGTTACTTGATTGGATCGATGCCACGACGCTGCAAACGAGGCGAACCCGCTGAGGACGATCCATCCATCCATCGGTCAATCGCTGCAAAGGCCTGTGGCTGCAGCTGAGGCGGCGTCCTGTGTGTGACCATCAGGGCGCCGCCTCACATCACAGTTTGTCCCTCCTCAGATGCCGTAGTCAGTCGAAGCTTTGTACTTGCTGTGTTTAGCCGCGTCGACTCCTCCAGGAGGAGGTGTGGACGAGCTGCAGAAACACATTTGATGTCGTCGTGTGACGGCGGAGAACTGATTGGTCTCAGAGGAAATCACTCAAACACTCGGTCTGTTCATCGATCCCTGCTCCAGGATCAGCTTTATGATCGGCCTCACGCGCCCGCTAACTCCTCTCCTCTCCTCAGACGTGTCGGGCAGCGCGGTCGGAGGTCACGGAGGCTCCCAGGGAGACCGAGGAGGTCTGGGTTCGGTCCTCAGAGATCTGGTCAAACCAGGAGACGAAAATCTACGAGAGATGAACAAGAAGCTGCAGAACATGTTGGAGGAGCAGCTGACCAAGAACATGCACCTGCAGAAGGTACACACACACACACACACACACACACACACACACACTCACAAACACACTCACAAACACCTGCAGAAGGTACACAGGTACACACACACACACACACACAAACACACTCACACAGACACACACACACACACACAAACACACTCACAAACACCTGCAGAAGGTACACAGGTACACACACACACACACACACACTCAAACACACTCACAAACACCTGCAGAAGACACACACACACACACACACACACACACTTACACACACACACACACACACGCTCAAACACACTCTCAAACACCTGCAGAAGGTACACAGGTACACACACACACACACACACACTCAAACACACTTACACACACCTGCAGAAGACACACACACACACACACACACACACACACACTTACACACACACACACACACACACACACACACACACACTCACAAACACCTGCAGAAGGTACACAGGTACACACACACACACACAAACACAGACACACACACACACACAAACACACTCACAAACACCTGCAGAAGGTACACAGGTACACACACACACACACACACACTGACAAACACCTGCAGAAGACACACACACACGCTCAAACACACACACACACACTTACACACACACACACACACACACACACGCTCAAACACACTCTCAAACACCTGCAGAAGACACACACACACACACACACACTTACACACACACACACACACACACACACACACGCTCAAACACACTCTCAAACACCTGCAGAAGGCACACACACACACACACACACACACACACACACACACACACACACACACACACACACACAGTGAGGACCGTGTGAAGGTTCGTCCTGGTTCTTTGACATTTAGTCCTGGTGGTTGAGGGTCCTCACAAGGATACAAGAACCAACATTTGTGTGTGTGAAGCGTTGCCAAGTGGTGGGCCGTGGTAACTGTTCCCATGACGATGAGCAGGAACAGCACAGCTTTAAACATGCTGTGTGTGTGTGTGTGTGTGAGTGTGTGTATATGCTGGACCCCTCTCTGGGCGATCTGTCCTCCTACACACTCCTCAAAGCACAACTGCACCCTCCACTCTGTTAACCACACACACACACACACACACACACACACACACACACACACTTCTGTCGTCAGTGAAAACATGAATAAAGCTTTTTCTCGACGTTTTGAGAAAATCATCAGCAAACTGATCAATAATGAAACTAAAAGTGTCTCACTGAGACTCCTTCAACCAATCAGGTGGCAGCAGGAAGTGATGCAGGAGACGCCTCGCCTGAACGGTCACAGATGGAGCTGCCGGTTGTCATGGAGACATGCATGTTGTCAGCTGCAGACATGATTTCAGAAACTCACTGAAACCCGTCTCTCTCTGCAGGACCTGGAGGTTTTGTCCCAGGAATTAGTCCGACTCAGTAAAGAGAACAGTCCTGGTGGCAGTGCGGCCGGGTCAGGATGAGACTATCGCCTGGATCCATCCTTCGTTTCTCTTCATTCTCACTGCTGTTGTTCGGATTGAAGGTGTGGGCTGGGCTCAGACTAACACCTGGAACTAACATTTCTCCCTGCATTCATCACCTGAAGACCTGCTGTGGGCCTTGACTACTTTTTGGAGCCGCTACGATTTCACCACCTCAGTCTGCCCACAGGGCTATGACGACATGCTGGAATCTGTTGTTTCTCGATGCAGAGACAAACGAAGGGAGGAAAGAGGAGAAGAAAAAGAAGAAGAAGGAGCTCCAGTTGAGCTTCGCTCATTTATGTTGCTATTGAATGTACTGTAATTAGACTGCACCACTCAGTTCTTGTTGAGTCCTGGCTACAACCTGGAAAACACACATTGTAACAGACTTTAAATCTCTATTTTCTCTCGTTTCTTCGTCTTCAGATGATTTCAGTCCGTTACTCGTCGACTGAAATCATCTTAAAGAATCTAACGTCTGTGTTTTGGGTGCTGGCTATGTCCTGGAATTATATGTGCCTGGTAACTTAACTGACTTATATGATTGGTTCCTGTGTACAGTTACTCTGCTGTGAACTGGCTATTTCCTGAAATTCCTCTCTGCAACAAAAGCATTAAATACCTGGGGCCAGTCTATGACCTGGATCGTCTGAGATTTTTAGTTGAACTTTAAGGTTCTTCAGAAAACTTCATCGCAGGTCGTGTTTTTCCCCGAGCGTTCAGCCTCGTCTCATGGCCTTCAGCAGCAGCTGCTCAGTTGTCAAGGAGATGGTTTGTTTCTTGTCAGGCGACTAAAGCATCTCCATGACAACTGAGCAAAGATCAGCTGTTGATGAAGGCCATGAGACGTGGCTGAAAGCTCCGGGAAAGACGGACGTAGCAAGTGGAGTTTTTGTTGCTTTGGACAAGTTTGACGCATAAACAACGTTATTATCAGCACCAGGTGATAGACAGGACCAATGAAGAATGAAGTCGAGAAGAATGAGACGCGACGACGAAGACGAGCTTCAGTCTCACCGACAACACGAACGTGACGAGGTCAGCGCGAAGCTTCAGTCACATGACCGACGTCTGAATCACCTTCACTGAATATTCACGTTGTTTTCTGTCAGATTGTTTTTTGTTTTTGCTTCTGGACTGAAACCGAAACTCTGATCGTCTCCAACCGACTCATTACATCAAAGTCGGCCGTGGCTACATCATGGAGCACAAACAAACTATGTGAACTGATTGTATGTTTCCTTTGTTTTTTATGGGCCGTGTTATTTATTTATACTTTTCACACACTCTGGGATGGAAAGTGCTTCGTCATTCACGATTCATCGTCTTCATCTTTGAAGTGTCGTTTGGGCTCGTTTTTGGAAGTTTTATTCTCTTGACATTTTCTCTAATTTATCACTTAATTTTGAAATTTAAAAATAAAAATTAACTGCATGAAACCTTCAGAAAACTGTCAGTAACCCCAAAAAAAGTCTGAATTTCAGATGAAAGTTGAGGATAATTAACGAGTCACTGCTTTTAATTTGCTCCTCGTGGAAACGAAACCACGTCTGTGATGTTTGACACTAATCCAGGGCTGCGTCTATAACTTGGATCACATGAACTGTCATTTGTCTCACACTATTCATTTTTTGTGACTTATTTTCTTTCTTACGGGTGACACCAAACAAAAACAAGTGAAACTGTCAGCTGCTGTCCAGAGACCTGTTGGGCCGGGTCTACTTCCTGCTTTGCACCAGAGGTCTTTATTTTGACTGTAAATCTGCTTCTGTGATTTTTTAAATTTTATTTAATTTCTTTATTTTTTTGTGAAAAAAAATGAAGTTTTACAGGAAACGAAAGTCAAAACTTTCCTGTCTGCTCTGCCTTTGTTTCTTCTCTTGGACTCTGATTACGTCCTGCATTGAGTGTCTGCCACAGGCAGCTTCTTGTGACTGGGTTCAGGCTATATCCTGGACA